>NW_026887332.1:0-114450 GCF_032173495.1 Musca vetustissima
ATTTTGTAAGGTTATAAGCGCGTTTTTAAACCGAATTCTCTGAAATTTGGTACAATGGGTAACCCCCATATAAGGGCACCCCTAGTTTTTGGTATTGTGGTGTTCTTGAGTTCGTTTTTCAACAGAATTCGCTGAAATTTGCTACACTGGGTTATTTTTGGGTACCAAATGTCTCCACTACATATTGTAAATGTCGGTCCACTTTTTCCGGTAGTCCCCAAATAACGGTACCCCTGAAATTTGGTACAATGGGTTCTTATTGGGTACTAAATTTCTTCACTAACAAATATAAATATAGCCCCATTTTTTCGGGTAGCACCCAACTGAATTCGCTGTAATTTGGTATTTTGTAGTCGCATATGGTATCAAATCTTCCTACCAAAAATTATTAATATTCGTCCTTTTTGGGGTAGTTCCCATATAACCCCCTTCTTATATTAAAATAGTTAGCTGATTAGATCTCTGTTGTCCCCATATATGCGTATTCTAACATAGTATAGGGGATAGTTGTTACTCGAAAGTCAGTTGTAACCTACAAATTATGGAATTCTAAGACGATTTAGCCATCGGTTGTAATCATTCCGCTTTCTAAGGAAATCGTGATGAAAAACTCAAACCTGACGATACTGAAATATATCGGCCGGAATTTAGGCATCTCCCCGTACAATGATACCTCCTGAAGTAAAGAATTGAGACACAAAACAAAAATATTGGGCTCGAAATTGACATATATCGGTCATTAATTATGTATAGCCCTAATATAATTATAACCCCAAATATTCGCTAATTCCTACACTATGTAATCTAAATAGTAGTAGTTTGAGGATTGTATATTCATGCGTTATTAGTATCAGTCCACGCTTTGGGGTTTTCATTAATTAATTTGTATTTGGTATACACAATAGTTTATGTAAACCAGTTTGTAGAATATAAGTATCTGTCAGTATACCTGTGGTGGAGGGTATCCAAAGTTCGGCCCGGCCGCTTTTTACTTGTGCTTTTTTTTTTTTGCAAAAAATCGCCTTCAAAAATGTATGTAATTTACTATTCCTTGTGGCCTATGGGTTACAAAATATCATTGGAAAACATAATTAACATAGGTCTACTTATTTGCTATGTTCCTTGTATAAAAATCCCAAGATTATTTATTCGCTTAGGACTAATAATTTGCACGGTCGTAATTAACAAATTTTTAACTCATTTTATACATTTTTAAGTAAATCAAAATGTAGGTTTTATACAAATACTATTATTTTAATTAAAAATTTACTTTTTTCTTTTTGTCATATATTTTCATTTTCAAAATCTGGTCGCCTTATATATTTGTCACTTAACAATACAGATTGTCCAAAACCCAGTAATTTCAATTTCATTCGTTACGGTTTAAAGTTGCAAAACATCAACGGTTGGCTGTTTGTGCTAGTAACAGCACTGAACACACCCCTTAAGATCAAACAATACACCATCCCTGCTCATTAATGTTGACTACTATTTAAAAAACCAACAACAACAAAAATTAGGTTATGTTACAAAGTATTTCATCGTCGAGACCGACTACATTACATTATTTAATATCCACCACATGAACTAAGGAACGCCGGTCAACATAAAAAACTGGCATGTTTCAACAGCTTGTAATACAAATTATATTGCTTTTCTTCTTCTTCCTCCTCTCCCTCTTTTTCTATTATTTCTTGAAGGCCAGCGTCACCCAAAAAAAGTTAAAAGTTAACATCTGTTCTTCAACCCTCTCGAGTAAGAGAGTAAATGTCGTTGACAAATGTAACCGTTATTCATGCATAACAACCACCTAATACAAAAACAATCTCTTTCTCTTCACACTCTCTTATTCTTCACAGCACACAAACAACTCACATGAGTTGCTGAGAGCCATTAAAAATGTACACAACACAGCCAGCCACTTGTCCTACCCTCTTCTTCTCAAACTAAACAACAATAACGTCATTGCTGTTAATTTTTTGCATTTTTTTTTGTTCTTCAAAAAATTTGTATCTATGTATGGACTTACCTTTTTCAATGCCGCTTTTGAGTTTTCTGGAGCATCATAACCAGCACCCCTATGGGCAATCGGCCAAAATGACAAATCCTCCGGATAGAGACCTTGACTGCCAGAGGCCAACAAACGTTGCAGACGTTTTTCGTCTGGACTCCGCAGTTTGACGAATTTCGATAGCACACATATGACCACTAACAGCACCGTGATCCATGGTATGCCGGCTGAGGCCAAATTACACATGAACCAGAACACATTGAACAGAAATGTGAGAAAACTAAAGGAACAACATAAAAGTTGATAGAACATCTTCAGGAGGAACCAGAATATGGTGAAAATATTCATTCAGTCGGTGTTTTGTTGTAGTAACTTTGTCGTCCAAGAAATATGTATAAAAAAACCAACAACAAAAAGCACACTTTTGGCTCACACACGGACACTTAAGATATATACACTGCAATGATAAAAAAGAAAAACGCACGCACACACAGAAACACATTAATAACAAAATATTAAAAAAGTGAATGTCTTCTTATTAGAATTTAAAGGGGGGAAGGGGTAGATTTTGTATTTTATTTTAGGTTTT
Organism: Musca vetustissima; assembly: GCF_032173495.1. Taxonomy (NCBI): domain Eukaryota; kingdom Metazoa; phylum Arthropoda; class Insecta; order Diptera; family Muscidae; genus Musca; species Musca vetustissima. The sequence continues at coordinate 2,601 of NW_026887332.1, forward strand.
TAGTTTGCTTTTTGTCGCATTTTTCCTTCTTCTTTTCTTTACACTTTGAGCTCAACACAAAGATTTTATAACAATTTTGTTTTTTTTTTCTTGTGTGTGTTGTCAGATGTACTGACCCAATTCAATTTACAAAAATTTAGGGTGTCTATACGCGACGAAAGCACTACTCCACAACACTCACACTGGTTTAGTTTGCTGCCTGCTGCTTCTACACTCTAATATCGTTGCAAATTCTATTTAATAAAATTCTATTTTTTCTTCTTTTGATTTTTTCGTCGTCGAGGATTTGGTTAGTTCTTTTTTTTTGTCGCCTTAGTCTAATTAGATAGTTGCCGTCTAGCACCGTGTTTTCTGTTTTTCTCCGTCTCGTTAGTTAGTAGTGTAGTTGTAGTACAAAAAAGGACTTTCTTCCGTTTCCTTCCTTGCGGATAATTTTTGGCATTTTTCTAGCTCACTCTCACTACGGCTGGTTGGCTTCCGTCTGATTGGAGTTCGTATGTCGATTTTTTTCTGTGTGTTATCGTTAATCGAAATGTGTGAGTGTGTATCAACGGTGATTATTTTGGTGGTGGTTTGCAATCGATTTGTTTGCAGATGTATAACTGGGTTTATATTTGGTAAATAAAATAATATACCGAATACGCTGACACATTTACATTTAAGGGCTAAGCAGAATGCTCGCGTTGAGCCATCCGTCGCGTTATATGTTATCGAAAATACAACAACCACAAGGAAACGATAACACAAACGCTCGAAGTTGATGTACGCTGCGCTTCGGAGTTAAATATATTTTAACTTTTTGCGTGCGTTAACGCGATATCAAAAAACGCTCAACGCGAACATTCTGCTTAGCTCTTTAACGCGACGAAACCATCGCCCATCTATGTTATAGTGCAGCTACAAACACACTTTATATGAAAATAAATTATGGTAATATACGCCGTTTTTAATAAGGAAGATATTTTCGATTAAATTTTGAAAGCTGAATGTTGTCAAAAGCAAATTTATGAAAAAATTGGAAACATATGTGTTGAGGCGAGGTGTTTGCTCTACTCCTCGCCGTGGTGGTGTGTGGGGGGGTGTTCAATTAATCAACTCTTGGGAGCGGGGTGAAGCGACAACGAGAGCTCCCAAGCAGTTAATGGGGTAAATGGTAAAGAAAAGAAAGGTTCAAAGAAATAAAACACAAGAAAGTATTAGTTAAATTATTCTAATTATCTTGGATTTATTGGTGGTATTCTTTTCTATATTCAACAACAAAATTACCTTTGTAATTTGGGGCGGCGACAGAGGCCTGTTAGTAGATAACGCGTAGACGTTATTCGACAAGTTACTTCTAAGGAGGTTAAACGACCAGTGAACGCTGTGGTTCGTGCAATCACAGAGGATTGCGGTGATCGCTGAGGATCGGTTGTCGTTTACTACTACATTTACATATTCCAATGGGAGAAAAGTATCGAGCAAGGAGAGCAAACCAGCAACAACCACCGCTCGGTGGCATCTGCACCCTACGGTCTCCGCTGAGGGAACTTGCAGAGGAGATGCCCGTGGTGTCAATCAGCAGACGTAATTGACTGAGCTCGGGAAGTTGAGTCAGAACGTATCAAACTTATACATTCCGGCCCCCTTGCTACGACCGACAACGTAGCAATTAACAATTAAATTGGAATATGGGTTAGTAAAATCTACATATGAACGTAAATTCAGATTTCGAGTGAGCTTCATGTTACAAATTTAGTAAACGGCACAATTTTAGTAAATGGGTGACTCAAGTACACAAACGATATTCAAACGATAAGGTGATCGATTTCTATTACCTATAATACAGAGATTAGGTGGCTGGAACTGAACCGGTTAGTATATACCCGAATATAGACTTTTGGGCCAACAACGAATTTAAAACTAATTTTGGTGGTTCGGCTTCTAGTATTTGGGGGTAAAGATCAGCGCCAAGTAGCAAATCTATTGGGCTGCCGTCAAAGGTGTCAGCTAAATCTAAAGGAATTTTAGATTTCAAAGTTGCAATAGGTGGATGAGAAAACAATTTCCCCTTAACATTAGGCCGAACAAATGCCTTTGCGTCAACAATCTTAGACGAATTCTTAGGGGACGACAATTTAAGAGAACACATTTCTCTTGGTGTAGCAGGGCTGGATTCTTTCTTCGAATTACCAGAAATACCAAGTGCATTTTTAAGTTTTTTACTTACAACAGATACCTTGGAGGAAGGATCAATAATGGCACGAACAGGGTGTGTTTTTCCATTATGAACTACATTTACTACTGCTGTTCCTAAGAGAACATTGGTATCTTGGGAGGGGTTAGGTATCGGTGGATTTACAACTTTTTTATTCGAAGAAGGGTGCGACACATTAGAATCTCGACTTTTGACTTTGGTAAAAGCCGGAGAAGGGTTTACCGAAAAACGGGGCAACGAAGTCTGTCCTCGACTTTTGACCTTTGTAAAAGCCGGAGGTGGATTGGAGGGAGTAACAACTTTATTGATTGGTGACCGGTGAAGAAGGCTGTGGTGCCTTTGCTTGCATGTAGTGCAACTATGTTTACTAGTGCACGTATTGACTACATGTCCACGAGACAAACAATTTACACAACATTTATTTTTCTTAACGATCGAGAATTTGTCCTCAAACGAAAGTTTTAGAAACTGGAGGCAGAGTCGAAGATGGTGGCTCTGGTCAGGACAAATGGTACAAGAAGGTTTGGAGGGTGAATTTATAACTCGAGGTGGGGTAACACATTTAGAATGATGTGCCGACAACAATTTATTGGGGAAATGAGGTGTAGCGATATTACTAGGTGAGGGGGAATGCATTTTCTTTGGCAACAACAACTTATTTTTGGTGGGGAGGACGTGTTCTAGACAAATCAATGTTTGTATCCTCTCCGTGAGGAAAGCGTCTAATTCTACCCAAGAGGACAACGACGATTTATTTTTTATACTTTGCTCCCACAGAGTCAAAGTAATTTTTGGCAAACGCTGCAAACAAATGTAAACAACAATCGGATCCCAATGATCCGTGATGACGTCATAAACTGACATTGCAGTAAGGCAACTATTTATCCCTCGTTGGATAGTTTTAAGACCAGAAACCGTTTCAGCTTCGATGGAGGGGAGTTCAAACAAGCATTTGAGGTGAGAGTTTACGACGATACGTTTATTATTATACGTATCGGTCAAAGCTTTCCACGCTAAAGGGAAACTTGATTTGGTGAGTGGAAATCTGGAAATGATTTCACGAGCTTCACCGGTGGTCTTCTGTATTAAATGGCAGAGACGTTCAATGTCCGAAATTTGTGAATTGTTTACAAATAAGGTGGTGAACAGATCCCGAAAGGTGGGCCAAGATATAAAATCGCCAGCAAAAACTTCAATGTCGATAGGGGGAACAACGAGACTATGCTTATCGACAGGTGGATTGGTGTAGCTATTGATGGTGGAAGAATTTTGCAATTCACAAACAACTATAGGAGTGGAGAACTGCACAGTATTCGAAGTTGAAGGTGGAGACAAGGTGATAGGTGGCATATTTTGTGGAGATTGTGAAACTGGTGGAGATTGTGTAACTGGTGGAGCTATAGCAGGGGAACAATTACTTTGAAGGTGATTGAGATGCCGATTTATGGTGGATAGACACCAAGAATACGCAATAAATGCAGTATTATATTTTTCTTCGACGACATCAATTATATCAACCTGTGCATTCGGAGATGTCGCAAGGTATGTTTTGCACTCCTCATAGGTGCACTGAACTTTATCCCATAACTCTCGAATTTCTGTATTGCGAATTTCGAGGTTGTATACAGAATACTGGGATTCTGGAATTCTCTCAAAGAATTCCACACTTTTTAGGACAATGCCAGTGGCTCTATTGAAGCGGGTGAGAGGAGTTATCGACATTTTTCAAGGTAAAGGGGAAAGAAAACTCAATATGTAATATATAAAAATGCCGCAAGATGAAAACTCCAACAAATTATGGGAAGATAAAAGTTAAAATCCAACAAAGATAGCTATAGCCCAAAAGATATTTCAGCAAAACTACAAAAATGGACACAAATTTTAAAATATTGCAAAGTCTATATTAAAGCAGGACAAAGTGAAGACAATTTTGATGAATTTCTTCACGATGCCAAACTACTTTAAAAAGACCACAAAAAAAAACAAGTATTTTTTTCAAATTTCCTCAAAATAAACCAATTCTACCAATTGTAGGGTGTAGTTGAAGAGGTGAATGCAAATAATAAAGTAAAGAAAACAAGAATATATCCCCTGAGCAAAATTAATGTGTTGAAACACAACCACAATAGATGTAATTGTCACAAAACAATATTTTTAGCAAGTAATTTTGCTTGGGTATATGTAACCACAACCGATTGTAGGGTGGAAATGTCCAAAAAATGCTGAAAGCCTTCCAAAATGACTAATCTGCAATGCTTTGAATTGAAAACAACAACAAAAAGGGAGAAATATTTAAAAAATTAATATTTTTCACAAGCACTTTTTATGCTTCGATTGTGTGCAATAGATGCCGAATGTAGGGTGCAAATGTCCAAAAATCTAAAAAACCCTACTACCAATCAGTATTTATTTAAAATAATTCAAAAATATTTTTTAATATAATTGTTTTTGAAAATTCACAATCTTGCCGCTTGGTACCACTGTGCTGTAGTGTGGTGAATAACGAATATCACACAAAACGGAATAAAACACAAGCGACGCTAGCAGCGAAATGTCTATGCGTAAGCAGCTACGCACTCACTCAACACACGACGCGAGAAACGATCCAACAGTGAGAGTTGGAGTCGACAACAATTGTTGGTATATTTTCTGTTATACCAAGGTGACGCTAGAAATAGGCGCGTGGAATACACGTGTGTTGTTATTGCAAAATGACAATGCAAATTCTGCAGTGAGAACTGACCAACGTTAGAACAATAATAACAACAGAAGAATGTTTGGTTGGTGATAGATCGATGCAGCAAATGAACCAAACAACGAGATCGTGGACTGTTAGGGCGATTGTTGTTATTGCATATTAGGAGAAGTTTTAAATAAACGAAGGAGAATAACAAGAACAAATTCGTTTGGTTGATGAGGAATATAATAACAAATAAACCAAACGAGTAATAGGTGGAGAAGATATGTAAATGTTGTTATTACTAATATTACGATGTAATTTCTCAGCTTGGAGAACAAACGAGGGGGGATAACACCAAGACGAATTCTTTTGAGGAAAAGAACAACAAATAATTCAAACGAGCAGTATAGGGAGAGGTGATGTTTGTTGTTAGTACAATATGTTAAATCGAGAAAAAACGAATATGTTTGGTTGGTGAGGGTAAAGAAGAACAAGTAAACCAAACAGACAATATGTGGAGTTGTGATGATTAGTAATTTAACTGCAGAGAGTCGAATGGAAATACTGTGTGTTGTTATTGCAATATTATTTCTAATTCTCACTGAAGGATTTTAATGAGATCAACAAAGCTAAGGCGAAGAATGGTGGTAACAACAATACCGAATTCTTCTGTATGATCAACGCGACGTAGGGTGATCTGTACAAGGCGATAGACTGCTAATATTTTGTATGGAAGAAAATACGTATTAAAGCAAGAAGTGGTGTTATAAGTCGACTAAAATGACTTAAATCACAAAGCGAATGAGAACGGGAGATGTGTGTTGCTATGGTGATATTAAAATATATGAAATTCAGAGCAAACAAAAATAGCAACAACAAAGATTTGTTCTCCAATGATTTTTATGATCACTACAACAGACAATAGCAACAAATGTGGACTGTATTTAGGTGAATAGGCGAACGATTGAAATCACACGCGTAGGGATAATTGGAAGCCGACCAATGCCAAATTTAATATTGTTAGAAATTAACAAACAAAAAGACTAACACACGCGGTAGCTCACTTTTGACGAAATCTGAGTTTACGTACCTGGTGTTAGTGTGGTGTTTTGTTGATGTGATGAGATGAGAATTGATATCCATCAATGTTTTCTCCAACAAGAAACAATAAATAGGCGGTGACTTCAATCCGGCTCGATGCGACCAAATGTTGAGGCGAGGTGTTTGCTCTACTCCTCGCCGTGGTGGTGTGTGGGGGGGTGTTCAATTAATCAACTCTTGGGAGCGGGGTGAAGCGACAACGAGAGCTCCCAAGCAGTTAATGGGGTAAATGGTAAAGAAAAGAAAGGTTCAAAGAAATAAAACACAAGAAAGTATTAGTTAAATTATTCTAATTATCTTGGATTTATTGGTGGTATTCTTTTCTATATTCAACAACAAAATTACCTTTGTAATTTGGGGCGGCGACAGAGGCCTGTTAGTAGATAACGCGTAGACGTTATTCGACAAGTTACTTCTAAGGAGGTTAAACGACCAGTGAACGCTGTGGTTCGTGCAATCACAGAGGATTGCGGTGATCGCTGAGGATCGGTTGTCGTTTACTACTACATTTACATATTCCAATGGGAGAAAAGTATCGAGCAAGGAGAGCAAACCAGCAACAACCACCGCTCGGTGGCATCTGCACCCTACGGTCTCCGCTGAGGGAACTTGCAGAGGAGATGCCCGTGGTGTCAATCAGCAGACGTAATTGACTGAGCTCGGGAAGTTGAGTCAGAACGTATCAAACTTATACAATATGACTGCATGAGACCTTGTATAGTTATGCAATGGATGAAGGAAAAGGATAATATATTAATTAATTATTAGGAAATCGGATTTGAATAGGGTAGCTATTGGCTATAGGCTTGTAGGCTCGGACGGACAATTGAATAGATGGTGTGTGTATTGAGGGCTTTGCTGGCAGGGGGCACCTGTTTAGGGTTCCGGGGACAATGCCCTGCCGACACGAGTTGATAATATTGCTGTATTCGCACATTAGATGTACCAGAATTGAACGGGTTTGCCTACGAAGAAGCCTCTCACTCTCTGAAATTTCAGGAGTATGTTGTTGTAGGACTTTATTGCATCTGTAGCCATTTATGGCTTCGGAGACCGCTAAATAATGCACGGATTTCAGAGCGTTCGCTGATCAACAATCTGTTGACGTCTTGGATGTCATCACTATAGCACCTAAAGTCCTGGCGGTTGTGTCGCGGAGGTGGATCTGCCATCACTGTGTGATGGTTGGGATGGCCAGCAGGAACTGTCTAGTCAACAACACATTATGTTGCTTGACTGACAGCATCCTGGTCTCCCCATAGAGGTGATCAACGCTCGTCATCTGGACACAGCCGGTTGCAATTCGGAGTGCATTATTTTGAGTTGTTTGCAATGATCTCCATTGTGTGTCACTAATGAAAGAAGTCCAGACTGAGACAGCATAGTTCAGGATGGAACGACCTATGGCCTTATATGTCGTTACCAACGTTTCTTTATCCTTACCCAAGTAGGTGGCAGCCAAAGATTTCAGAACTTTATTCCTAGCTTCCACCTTCTGGTTGATGTAATTGGATTGCGAGGAGAAATGAAGGAGTTTATCGAAGACCACCCCAAGGATTTTCGAATTATAGACTGTGGGGATGCGCCTACCTTCAACGGAAATGTCAAATTCTAAATTGACTTCTCGCGTCCAGGAAGTGAAAAGTGGCACAGTAAACTTTGCAGTGAATGTTAACGCCGGACGAAATAATAGTACAGTCAGTCGGCGTACGACATCACTGAAACATATGGTGGAGCAATGGGGAGTTTCGCAAGATACATGTTGAACAAAATGGGAGATAGGACACCGTCCCATTTTGATCATGCGATATTTTGATTTTTGGCTACGAACCTCAACGAAGGCCTTGATATCACTCGGAGGGTGCAATTTGTAATGTCGGTTATCAGCTCGGAATGATCGACCGTATCAATCGCCTTGGGCAGAACTAAAGCTGCCACAATGGTCCGTTTAAGTGGTCATCGCTGATTGAGGCAATTCACAATCTTGGAAGTAATTCCTTGCAAAGCCGTTGTTGTGCTAGAACGAAATGCTGTTTCAGCAACGGGAGCAAAATCTTGGCTACATGTGAAAGAAGAGAAATCGGGCGGTAAGACTCACCATAAGTAGCAGATTTATCAGGTTTTAGAATTAGAATAATCCGGGCAACTTTTCAAATGTCAGGAATTACCAACGGTGACATCGATAACTCGAGAACTTTGGTCAGATGGCCCAGCTCTAGTGCTCCAAGCTTCTTTAACATGAACATGGATATGCCGTCTGGACCAAGGGCTTTGGATGGCATGTATTTGAAGATAATTGCTTCTATCTCGTTGGATGTAAATGATAGGGGCTGCAAATCTCTTTTAAGATTCATGGAACTCCGGATAACTGCTCGCTTTGTCCTGCACTGCGAAGAATTTTATTTCAAATATTTTTTACTGACAACTTTGGAGTAAAAGGTATTCATTTTCAAAATAAAAATTATTTTGATTTCTATATTGCATGAAATTCTCACACATTCATTCTCAAAGTGACATAAAATTACTTCAAATGCTGACATGCATACTCTATGGTGTGTGGGACCTTTATGTGCTTTTTTTTTCAAATAAACAGAATGACTTTTTGCGTTTATTTCTTTTATATTTGACATTAGAAGCCAATCCCTGCAGTGTTGCTTTCCTGGTTATTCACCTCAAGTTGTCCTACCTTGTATTATTGTACACACAAACAATTCAAATTTGGTCTGTTCCAGTATTTTTTTAATAGTAATGCTAGTAAAAGGGAAATATTTCAAAATCGCTGTCTGAGTACAAAACAAATTGAAAAGTTCAGGAACGTAAATATAGTTAATATGCCAAAATTAAATGGAAAATTTTCAAAATCAACATAACGGCCAATCAGAAGTTGGCATTTCCGTTTACTATTTTTATTCGCACAAATTTTTTGAGTAAAAAGTTATGCATTCTCTTAAATTGGGTTCAATGTTTTACCATTTTTGTGGTTTCAGGAACGGTTTTCAAGTAAAAAGTTGCAAAACTTGCAATATTAGTAGATTCTTTTAGGTTCTGGAACGGAACTGTTATTTGAAATTGATAGATGGGTTACAAATTGAACAGGGTTGCCATTATAAATTTATCAAATGAGGCTACCTTGTCGCCGTCGAATGAACCATGAGTTTTACCAGCTATTCTCGGACATCGGCATTGTAAGACGTATTGAGGTCATGGCTAGGTCATGTTGTGGGAAGGGATGAAGATGCCCCAGCCCAAAGGGCATATACAAGCGAACCAGGTGATGGTTCGCGCAGATGGCGAAGAACACGAATAAGATGGAAAGATCAAGCAGAAGATAACATTGCCGAATATGGTCTTTCAAATTGGAAAAACTGCGCAAAAGGCCAACGCGCCTGGAAATCTTTTTTAAGCTCGGCTTATGGAACGGAAGTTCTGTCACAAGTCAGCTAAGTAAGACTGCTTTGTATAGTTATAAACATGGAAAAATAATATAATTAGTGTTCCTTTGAGCTTTTATAATACGTTTACATTTAGCCGGATTTCGTTAACCCAGTGGGTTTCAATTGTCAATTCCTTTGCATATATGTCAAATAAATCCTCATAAAGTAGGTTAATCCAGCAAAAAGTTCTAATGTATATGCCGTTTTACATTTGAAAATGTTTAATATTTATCTATGTATGAACTCATTCTTGACATTTTGTATATTTATATTAAAATGAAATGATATTTTACCGCGTTTGTCTGGAAGTAATTACTTTGTTATCGATGAAAGAAATAGTTCATGTTTTACATTTTCCTACTTGTTTTTGTAAAGAAATCATAACCTTTCATAAGTTTTTTTTAAAGAACAGAAAAACTTGTTTTTTTATTTATTTTATGTTTAGAAGCCACTACCTACAGTGTTGTTTTGTTTATTCGTCTCCAGTTGTCCTAAGTTGTATTTGCTTTGTTCCCGTATTGTAAGAATCTTCTAATTTTGCTACGATAACGATTTTTCCTTTATGATATCGAAACAGACGAAACAGTACGGGAACAGACCAATTATTGTACACACAGACAATTCAAATTGTTATTAGGTATTTGGAAAAATGTTGACATTTTAACATAAATCATACCACTTTTTATTACAGTAAATGACCATACTAATTTTTACAGAAAAACATCGAAATGTTTTCGATTAATATACGAACAAGCAAGAATTTTATATTCTTAAAAATACAATTAATATTCCGTATTTTTTGTATAAATAATTTATCATATATACTTTATAAATTTAAAATCTAATTACATTAAAAATTCCCAAAAATAACTTTTTTCGATTCTTTTCACAATTACCCACAAAAAATCGACATACAATCGATTAATCGATTACCGCCCATTTTAGATCCCTTAACGTTTTATCTTCCATATCGTCTTCTAAACAATTTTTACATCGTGTGCATTACACTACATTCGTAAACATTTGAATTCCTTTTCTTATTGGGCATTCCCTCCCCCTTCCACGTATTCCAATTGTTGATGGAGCGTTTTTAATTTCGGATTGGCCGCAAAGAATTTAAAAACAAAAAGAATTTGCGAAAAAAATGAAATCAGGAAAGAAACTACACAACCAAACAACAACAAAACATAACATAACCAAACCACAAGAGACGGATTGGACGGACGGTCGTTCGGTCGGATTGGTGGCGAGAACAACAACAGAAAAAAATTCATCGTAAAGGGAGAAAAGAAGGTAGAATTCATTCTTTAAAAATAGGTCTTTTAAAAACGTTATGAAACGGCGGACTGATTCAATTGAGCTTTGGGTGATTTTTTCCGTTTAAGAAAAAGAAAAGAACAAAAATTACAGAGCAGTTATTGAAAAGAAGAAGTAATTGAGGAAATACCAACGGCAACGTAATCTCATCTTTTTCGCATTGGCCTTGCCGAGAATATCCTTCCTGCTATTCCTGTCTATCAAAATCAAAGTGCTGTCATCTTCACCGTTACCACTTAAGTTAAACCTTTAATCTGCTGTTGCGTCAATTACTCCCGGCCTATTTGCTCGTTGTTTGTGTGCTGCTAATTAGTTTCTGCCTGTCTGTGTCGTCCTTTATCCTTGGAAGCGTAATTCAAACTCATCATGCTGACTTTGTATTACGTGAGCGCAACCTTTTTGCAGTCATGGCGTATCAATAAGATATGCCAGAAGATTGGCGAACAATTGTCTCAACAGGCCACCATTGCCTTTTATGTTTTGCCTCAAAATCGAGATGATGGTTTCTGTAAGTCAATTGTCGATTTACCGGCAACTCGGTCTTATGTAAAACTAATGTTTATTATCTGTCTGCATTTTTTTCTTTCAGATTCACGCTTGGCCACTTCGGAGCTGTGTCAGAATCGTCAAATAGCCCGAGTTACGGAAATCCTTTGGTTGCACGACAACAATCGTGGCTGTTGCCTTATGCCATTACAATCCATACCCACCTCGGCTTGGATAACATTTCCCGATGCACCCGGTCTGCGACCATTTCATTTCGGCAAATCGCCTGAATCATTGCAGCGTAGCTTAAGTTCACATCGTCATCATCATAATCGAGATGATGGTGGTTTGATACGTCTTTTATTAGAAACGGAAACAACACCATGCTATGAAGATCGTGTGTGGCAACAAGATGTAGTTAGGGTAAGTAAGTATGTATGACTCGGTGTGTGTGTGTATGATTGGGTGCCGTTTTGTTTGCTAGTTTGTTTACATCATGGTTTGGGGTTTTGGCTTGTAAATTTATTTATAACATTTTAGGGGGGTATTGATTGTCCATTAATATGGAGGAATTGTATTTTGTTTTTTTTTTTTTACTGTTATTGTATAAGCGGTTTATCAACGGGATATTATAACAGTTTGTAACAAATTTAAAAAGGAAATTTATCTGATTCAAAAACTGTTTTGACCTAACTTTTAGTTTCGTTTTTATTTCTTATTATTCTAGAGGTAGGCATTTTTAATCTCTTTATGAAGATGTACATTTTTCTTCGGGTAACCGGATAATTCATCGACAACATATCAAAACCTTAAACCTAGATATAAAAAATTAGGAGTTCTAAGGTCCATATTATTTGCAGTTACGTATGGCATAATTGCTGAGAGACTATCATGGATTTGTATAGACTTTTCAAGGACTTCAGGACTTCAAACTCTTTAAATTGATACCCATATTGCCTCAATAAATGTTAAAAATCGTGAGAAAATACATGGAACCCAACGGAACTTTGGAGGCCCATATCTTCGGAAATACTGATTTCCGAAAGAAAAAAAAAGTATACCATTGTAATCAGCGCCCCAAGAACTACATATCAATACAATTTTCAAAATGATCCCCGACGGGGACCCTAAACTAGACTTGTTCCCTAAATCTGAACCGATTTTCAGGAAACTTAACACACATCATTCTAGCCTCAATTCAGTACCCTATCCCTAATATCGTGCAAATCGGAAGATATATAGGGAAATATATATGGGAGCTATATCTAAATCTGAACCGATTTTCACGAAACTTAGCACATATCATTGTAGACTCAATTCAGTACCCTATGCCTAATTTCGTGCAAATGGTAGGATATATAGGGACTTTGGCGAACCATTTACATTGGATCGGACGAAAATATATATGGGAGCTAAATCTAAATCTGAGCCGATTTTCACGGAACTTAACACACATTCTAGTCTCAATTCAGGACGCTATTACAAATATCGTGCAAATCGAAAAAAAAAATTAGAACACCCATTTGGCACCTTTTCCAAAATATTGAGACGTCCTTGGACAATAGAACCAATGAATTATGGCAGGCAAAAGATCAAATTCCGTAAAAATAGTTTTCACCCTTTTAAGAACCCAGGAATACCCAAATGTCGAGGGTCGTTCTTTATATAGAACGTCCATGTCAAAACATGGACCTACATTGGAACATTTTTGAAAAAAATTCACCTTTGAGAACCCCGAATGTTTAAACCAGAACTTTCAAAATACCGAAAATTAGGGGGTGTTATTTTGTATATGGGGACTAATTCAAATCATGGATCTTCATTAGAAAATGTTTTCATCCTCCCTGAATGTCATATTACGACTACTTTGGGGGAGAAATTCCTCTAAAAGTTTCAAAATACTAAATATAGAACGAGGACATTTGTTTTGGGGGTTATATCAAAATATGGAACTACATCGAAAAACTTAAAGGAGGATGTTTTTCGACCTCCAAAAAATTCGGATTAGCAAAGTTGGGGAGAAGCCGGTAAAACCTTCAAAATATCAACGATTCGGAACATGAAGTGGTATCGTTATATGGAGGCTTATCAGAACGTGATTCCGTTATTACATGATCTCAATTCTCATTTTTCGGGATATATAAAATAAAAATTAAGCTCGCTTCGACTTATTCCCTCTAGACGTTCTATGAAATATTCACCTTAAGATCCATAGATGCTTCGAAATTATTTACTCTCTAACTATTTTTTTATTTGTATACTAGTTTTGTTAAAAAATGTCCAAAGTATAACAGTTATATACAACTGTTATACACATGAAAAAAAATGGAAATTAAAAAATGGTGTTAATTATAAATTTCCAAAGTATAAAAAATGGTGTTATTTCCAAAGTATAACAGTTGTATAACAGTTATATACAACTGTAATACACATGAAATAAATTGGAAATTAAAAAAATAGTGTTATTAATAAATTTCCAAAGTATAACAGTTGTATAACAATTTTATAAAACTGTTATACATTTAACTTTAATATTTGTTAATCAAATATATATTTTTTATTCATATTTTTGTTATTTTTTATAAAATATATATATATGTATTTTTTTCATTACAGATTGAAAATTATGGTAAGCTGATTGCCTGGAAAATAGACTCCCACCTTGCGGTGCTCATTGAAACTGATATTGAGCACTTCACCAAATTATTAATAGATACATTTTTACAAAACAATTTATTTATCAATGATCATCTGCCTCTATTAAGGATTGAGTGTAAGCACCATAATACAATTTCAATCTAAATAGATCTTAGACTGAATATTCAATTCTTTTATCTACTTTTATATATTTTATGATTTTTATTTACCCCCCATCCTCCACCCTGTATAGCTGTACGCAATGATGGTGCTCCCCAGCCTTATTCTCTGCTGTGTAGTCATTTACGTAAACCCGCCCGCAGCGTCGAAGAATGTAAACCCGAAGAATGGTCGAAACATTTAGAGGATTTGCGAGCTGTTAGCGTTCTGGCCAATCAGGCCATTGAATATACTTCGAGTAAAAATAAAACGGAACATAAATCACCCGGTTCGTCGAGTAGTGCTATTAAACCAGATCTGATACCTCAGGAGAAGCGTAGTGGCGAAAGTGGAGTTCGGAGTAAGGAGCAACAAAAAGAATCACCCAAAAAATTGGAAAATGTGGAAAAATCGAAAAAAGAAATGTCACAAAAGCAAGTTCCACCAGGGGATGGTGGTGTTGTCAAGCCCTCCAGTACTGGTGCTGCAGCGGATAAGGAAAATCTATCAACCAAAGGCTCATCAGAGAAATTTATTAACAATGAAAAAGTGTCTCAAAATGAAGCTAAGCCAAAAGTTGCTACTCCACCACAGGCAAGTAGAAAATCGACTACTGAGCCAGTGGAAAAACAACAACAAGCCAGTCCCAGTAAGTTAAGGGCCAAACCAACGGAGATTAAGAAACCCGGTGTGCCAGATGCAGGGCGCTTTAAAACAGCCAAGGTAAAATAAATATTAAAAAAAAAAACACAGCACTTCCATGACTCGAATCATGGTCCACTCTCTCCGCAAGTGCTTTGGCCTAAAGAAAATTGAACTTATGAATGTTCAAGTTATGGAAGTTAGACTGTACCCAATTCAGTTATTGTGAATAAAAAAAAAACATTTTTATTTCAGACTTCCTCGGAGGCCTTAATTGAAGCCGAAACTAAAAAGTCAAGTGAATTAGAGAAAATTGCCGCCTCTAAAGCTGCAGAACGTTCTCAATCTAAATCACCTTCAAAACCAGTCGAAGAGAATACATCAAAGGAATCTCCAAAGAGTCGTCGTAACAAGGATTCTCCTAAAAAAACAATTGAAAAATCTTCCGAACTTTCCAAGGATGGAATGTCATCAACACCCAAAAAGTCTGAAACTTCAAAGACAACGGCTTCACTGCCCAAAATAGATATTGCCAAAACAACAGCAACTGCAACCGACCAAGAAACCACAAAATCGATAAACACAATTGCTGCTGCTTCAGCTGTGCCATCATCGGTGACGGCAGCAGCAATTGCCTCGGCTTCACCCATTAAGGACAATGCCAAAAGACCCAGTTTAAAACGACACAAGGACAGCATCAAAGAGTGTAAACCCTTAAATGTTTTGGTTTATGCCGAAACGGCAACGGCTAGAGAAAGTGCCATCAATATTTTAAAGGAAATTTTAGCCGAAAACACGTGAGTTGACGTCAATTGGTGGCTTTTTTTATTACAAACAATTATCCAATAGTGCCTCTCCCCCCAAATGCATAATAAAATTTATGACATTTCCATTTTCTTTTTCTTTTTTTTTATTTCCAGTTACACTATTTACCCCATGACACAACAGCAAGTCGAACAGAAACATTGGCTCAACAGTACCGCTTTATTGGTGGTATGCGGTTCAGTGGCCAATGCAATGGGCGAATTGTTTGTTGATTATTTTTTGCATGGTGGCAAAGTGCTGTCATTGTGTTCGGATGTCTTGCACTTTATATTGCCAACATATCGTACAGCTGAGGTAATTCTATTATTATAGATATATGACAATTATTCTATAAATAGATTCCCGTTCCCATGGAACAAAGAAAAATAATCCATTATAATAATAACCATGCATATTATGCTATAGTTAGCTTAGCTATGTTTTGTGTTCACATGTTTCTCAAAACTTTTACAAATGCCCAATATTCGAAATAACATAGTTCTTTTCATTTTGTTCCCCCCTCTCTAGGTTCGCGAACATGAATTAGTACAATTCTCCTATGACAAATGGCAAAAGGTCAAAATGATGCATCACATATTCTGTTATCAGCCATCGCCGGTTAAGAAAAACTTTTCCACTGACAGCGATGATTCAGCATATGGTACAAATCGTAAACCGTAAGTATGCATACTTTTTATGGGTAGTGTACAATTGTTTTATTATGTATATATTTAGAAACAAAAATCCTCAAATGATAACACTGTTATGCAAATGAGAACCGAGCGTATAATTTTGTTCATTAAAATCAAGAGGTTATGAGTAATTATTAGTTTTTATTAAATTTTAGGGCATTCTTATATTTTTGGAGTAATATTAAATCTATAGCTAAAGGATTTTAAATCAGATGGTATGAATACAATTTAAAGTTGTTTTATTTTTTGACAAGAATTAAGGCGGATTTATTAAGACCTTTTCAGATTTATATACGAATATTTCTTGTCCACCAAGACTTTTAATGTGGCGACTTTTAAAACAATTATTATAAATAAACTAAAAGGTTATTTTTTCAGGCGAAATATAATCGGATTTTGAATATTTTGAAGCACCGGATTCCTGTCATTATTACACTTATTTTAGCTTTGCTCATGTTCAACAGTGAGTGCGTTCTTTTGGTAGACAGAGTCGGCCAAATGGATCTTGACACGTTGCACTTAAGTTCGTTGTGCCAATGTTCATAGGCTCTTTCGTCGAAGAACGCCTCAAAGTTCCGGTAAAGATGACATATGGGTGGTTTGATTGAGTCATCAATTGCTAGATCTGTGGATTGAGATCCTCGTCTAGCTAGTTCGTCTGCTCTTTCATTACCCAAGATGTCACGGTGTCCCGGTACCCAACACAGCCGATAGCTGTAAGCAAGTTCTTCCAAAGCTGTTCTACACTTGAGGACGGCACGTTTAAATTTAATCGGATTTCGTTAACCCAGTGGGTTTCAATTGTCAATTCCTTTGTATATATGTCAAATAAATCCTCATTAAGTAGGTTAACCCGGTAAAAAGTTCTAATGTATATGCCGTTTAACAAGATTTGATGGCTTTAAGAGCCGCTTGACTATCCACGAAGATAGTCACCGGTTCAACGACCTCTGCATCTAGACTTTTTATCAATTCCGCTTCCTTCCAAATCGCGAAGATTTCAGCTTGGAAAACACTACAGTTGCAATCCAGCTTGTGGGTAAACTCAAAGCCTTGCATCTCAATGTAGACGCCTGCCTCTGTACCTTCTTCCATCTTGGATCCGTCTGTATAGAAGGCCAGACCGTCTAGAGGAGGGTTACTTCGGTTCCAGTCGTTTCTACTAGGAATAACGACATATACATCGTCAAATCTCAGGAATGATGATATATAGTCGCTTAGCTTAACGCGTTGGTCCAATGTCATAACTGGCTCGTTCAAGATACGACCATGCCCAAAGGTACAACTGGACCAGAGGTTTTGTTCATGCAGTCTTAGGGCTCTACGCACGGCCTGACACTTAATGCTGAGGCCTAGAGGTTTAAAATTCAGCATTGCGTTCAGAGCTGATAGTGGCGTACTCCTCCTGGCTCCTGTAACTAAAATCGAGGCGGCTCTTTGTACCAGCGATGTAAAGTAACTACCTTTCCCAAGCCTAAATCAAGTAGGAAGGTGGGAACTATTAATCCACTCCTTCCGATACCTCCCCCACAAAGGATCAAAATTTTCAATATTTATAAATACAATATCAGGCGAATGGAATGTCCGATTTGAACCAAATTTTGCACAATTTATTATCTGAAAGAAGCCTAGATCAAGTCCGAAGTTGGGACCCGTCTGCCCTCTCCTCTGACACCTCCTCCAAAAAGGGTCAATATTATATAATCTTGTAAATTTTATTTAAAAACCCGAATTGATCAACGTAACATTTTAAAGATCTTTGATAAAAACGTATACCTTATATAAACGAATAATAAAACCTGTGTGGAACTCCGAACACGTCCGCAAACCATAGGGTGAGGGCATGGTACAATAATAAAAGGTAACAGCAAGTGTTGTTGTACAACAAACGATACAACAACCACATGGAAATTTGTTGTTTAAAGTTATCTAGTGTCATCGTCTTTTGACAGAAAATATAAACAAACAAACAAATTATCAACAAATTATATTTACTTCGAAAATGAACTATTTCGAAACCTTAAAATAAAATTTGAAAAACATGAATGAAAATCTATGAAATTTATATTTCTATCGCTTCCACATTTTTCCTATAATTAAGCCATTGCCACTTATATGTGCAACACGTATGAAAATGCGGGGAGTTGCGAGTTATTCCATTATGAAAGATTTGCTTACTAAAACTTTCCCAGAAGGCAGATTGAGTAAATTGAATACGGGAGCACATTTAATAAAGAACAATTTCAAATTGTATGCGTTCCCAATTTTCCTGTTGGGTGATTTTTAAAAACATAATTTGTCAAATTCATATTGACACTAGTATTACGTTGGAATCAAATCAGCTGGTGAGGGTATATATCAGAATATTTTCATACAAAACAGTTGAATATTTTCTTACAGAAGATTTTCTTATTGAAGGGCAGACGATTTTCTTATTATAGAGCAGAAGATCTTATTATCTTTTTACAGAAGACCAGAAAGTATTTTTCTTAAAATTAAGTAGAAGGTATTGCTCTGGACGCGTCCATGAACATTTAGCTGAAGTCCCTGTATTCTACGTTACATTTGCAGAACAGTGTTATTTTGAAAAAAATACTAATATTAAAAAAATTTAATAACTTCAATATTGGTTTGTATTTGATACTAACAAAACAAAATAAAAAATCAGAGACACTTTTCTTCAATTCATGTAAATAATTTGTTAAATGTTTAGTTTCCTAACCAAAAAATGAGATGAGATTATTTTTTTCCAAATTAAAAAAAAAAAAAAAACAAAAAATTAACCCACAATAAACACCAAACCCAGAACCCCAACTACTTTGGCAAACAGAACACCTTTACAAAAAACTATTTGATTTATTTTATATTTAATTTTTTTCTCTGCTGCTTCTTCATACATGCACAGCATGAACGGTTTAAGTTGTTGCTTTTTAATGGTAATTTTTTTTTTTCGTTAATTTATTTTCTTTACTTTCACAAACTGAAAGAGGACAAACGTCTCTTCTCTCAATGGCTTGCTAAAAATGAAATTCTGTTTCATTCCTTATTAATATTTATTATTATACAAACAAATTTCTTGTTTTATTAATTCACTTACTATTTTTATTATAAATTACTTATTATAGAGCATATTTCTGTTGTAAAGAACATTTCTTAAATCTCTGATTTTCTTTGGGTTTTCTTTTTTTTACTACTTTTTTGTCATTTTTCCCAAATATAAAAAACAAACGAATTAATTAAAACAAAAAACCATTTTGTCATCATAATGCCATACCAATTTTAAAAATGCCCATACTTCAAATTTGTTGTCTGATTCTAATTCCAATAACAAAACAAAAACTAAAACTTTATACTACTACTAACTACAAATCAACCAACCTAACCTAACCTCAAAAAACCAATAAACCAACCAACAACATACAATTTTCAATTAAAACATACATTGCTTGCTCCTCGTTCTGCTGGCTGTATGTGTTCTTCTTCTTCCGTTTTTTCCAAACTCTAAATGTATGTACGAAAAAAAAAACAATATTTGTAAACAATTTTTTTTTTTCACGAAAAACAAACCAAATTTTTTTGCTCAAAATTTATTATGTATTATGTATGTATTTACGTGGTGCTTGTATGTATGTGTGTGTGCAAAATGGGGATTTTTTGTTTGATCCAAATATGTGTGTCGAAAAAAAAATCAAATTGAAATCCTCCACACCATACAATGCACGACAACAAAAAATTTAGAGCTCTAGTGTGTCCACCAAGGTCCATTGAACTCAAGGATTTGAAGGGTCATCTACACCAATTGGATGTCAATGTTTTGGGTACCGAAGAAACATGGAATACGCCTAGTTTATTATTGGCCAAGAATCAGAAAAGCGGTGGATCTGCTGTATTTTCACAGGTAAGTTTTATATTATTTTATTATTATTTGAAAATTTGTATTGATAATTCCTTACCATATAGAAAGCAGAAAGGTCTTCTTATATTAGACTAGAATGGTCTTCTATAGATGACCAGAAGGCCTTTTTACAGAACACAAGAAATATCTTCTTATAAAAGAGTAGAAGTTCTACCTATGAAAGAACATGATGTTTCCTTATGGAGGACCAGAATGTCTTATTTCTATAGAATAGCAGAACATCTTCTTCATTAAAGAAGATCAAAAGACCTTCTTCATATAAGAGTTGAAAGTCTCTTTGGAATAACTGAAAGTATTCTTTTTCAGAGAAGAGCAGAATGTTTTCTTCTATAGAGAAAGAGCAGAAGTCTACCTATGAAAGTCCATGATGTTTCCAGAATGACTTCTTGTAGAAGAGCAAAATGAATTGTTCCTACAGAATAGCAGAATGTGTTCTTCTTTATAGAAGAACAGAAGAAATTCAGAAGCAGATTGGGTTGTTTCATAAAAGAGCTGAAGGTCTTTTGCTTCTTCACAGAAAAGCTCAAGGTCTTCTTTTCTTCTTTTTAGAAGAGCTGAAGTTCTTCTTCATTACAGACGGTCTTCATAGAATAGCTGACGTTTTCCCACTGAATTAGTTGTAATTTGATATTATGGATTCTTCCTACCAAAAAAAATCAGTATTGGTAAACTTTTGGGGATATCCTCTATATTAAAATACCCCTCGAACTTCGGATTTGTTTGATACACATTTAATCTGAATTACAGACAATTCATAATGAAGTTTTGTATAGATCCACTTTTAGTCTCCATATAATTGTACTCCCGATTTCGGTATTTTGAGAATTTGTAATTTGTTTTCCGACCCGTATTAGCTGTAATTTTATATTTTGAGTCTTCGAAAAATTGTTTAAAAATTCCAGAGCCTTGAAAAAAATATTTAAAAGAATCCAGGCCTATTATAGAGCCTTGAAAACAAATATTTAAAAAATCCAGGCCTATTACAGAGCCACGAACAAAATTTTTTAAAAAATCTACGCCTAGCATTTAGGTGCTTCCCGTAGTGTTCTTATAATTGAATTCTGGCGACCCTCCTCTGGTGAACGGTATTGATTTCAAAGAAACCCGATCGATAAGACTTACCGCATTTTAAAGGCGAACTTAGGAGGGTTCAACCATCTCACTTCCTTAACTGTTGGCAATGACGGCATGAGCGATATTTTTTTTTTTCACTACACAAAATTTGTTTCCATTTCAATTTTTTTTTATTTCTTTCAGGTCCATTTGGAAATAAATCCCAGTGAATTTGAATCGGATGAATCAAAATATGCCATACTAAAAGCCAACGATAAAATACGCCATGAAATATTTTCCGATTTACTTCACAATCATTTAAGTTTAAATGTGAAAACGGAAAAGGCTGGTGCCGCTGATGTTGCATCCGGACCAAAATGTGTATTCAAAAAAGCCTACTTTTTGGGCAAGCACGAGGTAAGTAACGGCAGTCGAATTTCCATAACTGGAAGCACCATTATCGCAAAACTTTATTTTTCTTCATAGTAATTGAGGTCATTATTCCACAACTCGAAAAAAATCTGAATTAGGGGATCTATAAATTATGGACTACTTAAACAACTCGATTTCACCAACAAAAAACGTAACCCTCAATTTGAAATGGAAGTTCGATTTAATAAAGCTATTATTTTGAAATTTAGAATTATAGTTTAAAACAAAATATTATAGTTCTATATTTCAAAATAATAGCTTTATTTATTCTGAATTTATTAAAACAAAACCTTCTCCTGTAAAATTTCAAATTGAGGGTTACTTTTTTGGCGAATGTGGCTCGTTATGGAAGTTCGACTGTATTTATATTATAATATTTGAAATATGTAACCCAAACAAATTCCCCCTTTTTCCCTTCCCTAGGCTAAATTTGAATTACTGGGAAAGTTGAAGGATAAATGCGGCAACGATAATGCAATAACCACACCAAATTTAATGATGAAATTTTGCGGTCCAGATGATAAACTGCCAAATGTTAATTCCAATATACTTCCCATACTTATACATTCCTGTCCAGAGGATTTTTCCACTGTTGAATATTTTGATGTAAGTACCTTTAAAATTGATATTTTTTTCGAATTTTCCAAGCCTCACGTTCCCAGCCCGACAGACCGAGATCATATAATTAAATTCGTTTTTTTTTTATTTCGTCCAGAATCTCAAGACCCTTTATGTGGGTCGTTTAGTTATATATGCACCAGTTGTTAGCAGTTCCCAGCATGTTATTACCGATCTGGAATTGAGTAATGGTATTGCGGTTATTCCGCGACAACAAACATCCGGTGTGGGTCGCAGTAATAATCAGGTGATTTATATTTTTAATGATGACTACTATGTTGTTTTTATTTTAATATTCCAAAATTGTATTTTATTGGAAACTTATTTTATGAAAACAAAACAACTGGAATTTAATTTCTTACCTTTTTTCATTTCAGTGGTTAAGTCCTTTAGGCTGTGCCATGTTTTCCATACAATTGCATATATCTTTGGACAGTCCATTGGGCAGACGTTTACCCTTGCTGCAGCATATTATTGGTGCCGCCATGGTTAATGTTTTGAAAGGTCACGAACAATATAAGGTAAGTGATTATATCTTTTTAGGAAATAAAACCAAATATCGTTAATCAAAAAAGTCGTGAAGTCGCGACCGGTTGAAATTATTTAACCCTCCACCACAGGTATATTAACACTTCACTCTAATAAGATTTTATATAATACACTGCAATGAAGGATTTTGGAACATTTAAATCTAGAAAAATTTAAATATAATGCAACAATATGACTCAGGCAGATTAAATCATTAATATATATTCGAATGGTTCGAACAAAATATTCGAATGGTTCGAACAAAATATTCCTAAATAATTTCAAGCTTATGCCATGGATAGGTTAAAAATTCTAAATTCTCCTTATCGGCGACCAGTGACTTGAGAACTTTGTTCCTACTTCTCATGTTAAATAAAACCAAATATCGTTAATCAAAAAAGTCGTGAAGTCGCGGCCGGTTGAAATTATTTAACCCTCCACCACAGGTATATTAACACTTCACTCTAAAAAGATTTTATATACTACACTGTAATGAAGGATTTTGGAACATATATATATATATATATATACAAGATCAGCTATGCAGATGTTATCCTCTCACATTTATAATCAATAACTATACCCGACGTCATCATCCGCACTCATTATGTCATCTATGCCGTTGAATAGTTCCGAAGAAATCACGGGTCTTCATCCTACCTTTGGCGCATCCACTAGCAGCTGCCCAATTGTTACAGCCATGGATATCGGCTTTGGCAATTCGACAGAGGGTGGTTGGGTCTCTCCTTCGGGCCGACTTCGACAGGTGTCTGGGACGTCTCAGTACTCAGTTTACACTTGGGGGTACTGAGGGCTTAGAAATCTCAGGCATCAGCTTCCTAGGTGTAATAGAACCTCCGACAGGTTTCTCCTTCTTTGAAGGGACTACCGTGGTAGTCTTCGTACTGGGTCGTGGGATCCTTTCAATCAAGAAGTCCCTCACAATATAATTCGGATAGTTCCTGGAGAACTTCCGGATGAATTTGAGGTTCCTCTTGATTAAAAGGAACAGCTTTCCCGTGATGGAGTTGCTGTCCAGTCCAATGAATCGGTTGGAGTACATCTTCTTGACAGCGATTCATCCATCTTATCGACGGAAGTCTCATGAGTACCAGTATCCGCTTCACCAGCCAACGGACTTGTAATCTCGCGACATCACTACAGGCCGTGTAGATTGAGTGCGGATCCTCAACCTCGCCAGGGTTTACATCCCTACTAATCATCTGAGAGGACTCACCTTGCTTCGGGGGAGACGCCAGGATCGCTTCCGTGTTTGTCACCGTAGTGCTAATCACTGTAGTTTCTATCATGTCTTCCTCGTCTGACAAGGGTGAGTCATCCCAGAGCAGATTCGGGATGCTCTCCTGACTCCCCCTGAACCCGCTGATTGTCCGCGACTGTCAGATTAAAAAAGTGTGATATTTTAATCTGAAATTGAAAAGTACTCTTTGATATTATCCACATTGACATGCCTGACATTTCTTCAAAAAATATCCTTTGAAAATCATAGCTTGTGGGCTCAATAAAAAACACGAAGCATATAAATCTTCTAGAGGTGAAATGGGACATGGCCTTTGAAACAAATTCTTGGTTCTTGAAAAAATATTATATTTAAAAAAAAACTGACAAGGCCTTAAGAAATATTCTTTAGAAAATCAAGTATTATAGCTTGGATTGTTCTTATAAGAAATTTAAAAATTCAAGCATGGTCTTTAAAAGATCGATTTTTATAAACATGTCTACGCCTATTTAAGACATCCAATGTCGTTTTGAGATAATTCCGCTTTACTTATTTCAATATATATCGTAATTCCAAATAATCTTAATATTCAAATTCCTAAATAAATGGTTCTTCCATTATTCGCCTCCCTCATTCGAAATAAATTAAACTCTTCATCATTTTTCTTTTGTTATGGTGTAATGTCATATAATTTACTTTATTTTATTTTGCTTTATTTTTATATATGTAGACTTTTGTAATTATGTTTTTTTTTGTTTTGTTTTTGCTTACATTATTTATAATGTAATAAATATATAGAGTTTCACAATGTGTTGCTTGTTTTTTTAAGAGGTTGTTTTGTTTGCAGTTGTTTACGGTAATTTATATTTTATTTTGCTTGTCTTTTAGCTTAATAATAATTACATAGTTTTTATTTGTTATCTTTGTATTTTTACTCTTAAAGCATAGATGGTTTTAAATATTTCTTTTTATTATTATTATTACTCATATATTATGGGTTCTGTTTCCGTTTGTTGCTGTTCATTTTTTATGTCTGCTCTAATTTTAGTTTCTTATTTTCTTTTTAAGTTTCTAACTCAATAAATATTTACAATCAGTGTACTTTTTTCAATATATATTTTTTGTTATAAATAATGTGTGTTTTTATTTGTTTTTGCTAAAAGTAAAGGATGTGTAGTGTTGTTTCATTTTCTGTTTATTATTTTTGCATGCAATTTCTAGAAAAGAGTAGGGGGGAGGAATGCCTTTTTGTTTTGGAAAAAGTCCTTTTCTTGTTTTGAGTGTGTGTGTGATTTGTTTTTTATTATTATTTTCCTTTTTTCTCAATAATTTATTTTTTTATAAATATATTTACATTTATTTATATATTAAATTTAGTTTTTGTTGCCATTGTTGTTGTTGTTCTTGGTTGGTTGTAAAAGTAAAATCTAACTCACTCACTCATTCCTCACTTCATCCATCGCTGCATGGCTGGCTGGCTTAAAATATGGCCTCAGCTGATCTAGATAACTGTATGGGATGTGAGGGTGACCGTGCCAAACGTTTTTTCGGCAGCCGCTCAAACAATGTCAGCAACTTGGGGAAATCAGGTCGATCATCGACAGTGTAATGCCAGCACAACATTAAAATATCCTTCACGTCACGTGATGTCTGCAGATTGGCCAATGTCTGTTTCATGCCCCGGCCCACCTGCCATATTATCGATTCCGGTGGCTGCGACTTAAATGGAAATTCTCCACACAACAATTCATACCACACCGTCCCGAATGAATAGACATCGGAGGCGGCGGAAAATGGTAGTATCTCACCGGTCGGTTTGCAGGGCATAAGACAACGCATCAGTTCGGGTGCCAAATAGCACAGCCAACCCAGTGGCACACCCAGACCTTTATCACAGTACAGTAGCTTTGTTGAACTAAACAAACCAAAATCGGTTATAATGACTTTGCCATTCTCCAGGAAGATGTTCTTCGTACGCAGATCCTTGTGTATGATGCCGCGGGCATGCAAATAACCCATCCCCTGGGTAATTTGTTGGGCAATCAGTGTCGTCTTGTTGATAACAAATTTCTCACGACGTGCATGTATGTGGGTGTACAGCGTGTTGCCCTTGCACAGCGACGTGACAATAGCCAAATATGGCGGATTCATACAAGCACCCATAAATAGCACCAAATTTTCATGTCTTGTCTTTTTGAAATTGGCCACCTCGGCCTTAAATACCTCCAACATTTGCTCATCGGCCAAGTAGTCCTCTTTGAGGAGTTTCACGGCCACAGAACCATGCCACATGGCCCGATGTACCGTGCCAAAGCGACCTTGACCAATTTTCTCCAACATTTTCAAATCGCCATAGGGGATATCCCATTCCTTGAGCGACAGCGAATTTTGTCTTGGCCAGTTGCCCGAGTCACCATCCTCCGTTGAATCTAAGCGGACGGGTGTACGATCCGAATCTGTTGAGGCTGATGTACTGCCCGATAACGACACCGTCTTGTCACTGTCATTTGATTTGTGGGTATCGGATAGTTCGGTGAAATTGCCACGCTTATCCACACCAGCGGAACTAAGTTTACGTTGGAAGAAGGTTGCAGGTCCTGCATTGACAATGTTATTGGACGACGCAATGTTGTTATGATGTGATGAGGACGTTGTTGTTGTCGTTGACGTTCCACCCGATGACGACGAATTGGCCTGCATGCTGCCACCAGTTCCATTATTGCCACTGTTATTCGAGGACGAAATCAATGCCTCATGACTGTTGTTACGTGAACGCTGGTGCTGCTGACTGCCATCCATGCTATTGTATTCATGATGCGGTGAACAGGTATTTGCATTTTGAGCTGAGAGAATGGTTTCGGTTGTGGTGGCGCCACCAGCCGAACTGTTACAATTGGAGGTAATGGTAACATCAGGAAAATTAAATTGACTGGCATTTTTATGCGACGACGGTGTGGACAGCATATTGGAGCTGGTACTCGAACCACCAGCCGATGAGCTCATTATTGTGGTGGCCTGCATATCACCCGAAGAGTGATGATGTTGCTGATTGAATAATGCAGGACTTGAAGGTGTAGAACTGGTGCAACTGGAACCAGGGGAACTGCTGTCGGCATGCATACCAACACCACCACCGCCAATGAATCCAGAACCTGTGCTTACGTTCGAACCATGTTTTTGATGTCGTCCGGCACCACCACCGCCTGCCGCACGTGGCTTACGCTGCTTACCCAAACTACCATGACTTTGATTGGGCGATTGTGTTTGCAGGGTATGTGTCAGCTGATTGTGATAACCAGCCGCCACTTGATCCTTAATGGCATTTTTAAATTCATCAATAAATTCTGGTGGCAAACAACACGACGGTGGTACATCGGGTTCACACACCTTATGGCAACGATATTTACACTCCTTGCATTTGCGTCCAATAAACATGGGCTTCAGGCATAGATCGCATGTGGCCACCTTCACCACCGTATTAAAACGATGGGCAATGTTGTGACTCATGCTCAGGTTGACAATGGGTGTACACGGCGACAGAGGGACTTGTAGGCTATTGTTGTTGCTACTGTGATTGGATTCCACAAATATGTCCGAACTGGCAGATGAATGACTATCGGGACTGGGGTCAGTGTTGAGTCTCGATCGGGTTGCTGTTGTTGTGTTGCTGCTGGTGGTGGTATTGTTGCCGCTACTACCATAACCTCCGGTATTATATTTCAAAGTACCACTATTGTTGGCCATTGTGGGGGAACTGATGATGGTCGACGAAACGGTGGATAATGACGAATCTTGAAATTGGGATTCATTTGATCTGGATTTGGACAAGGGTATGGGTATGTGATCTTGCTGCTGTTGCTGGTGGTATTGATGGTAACCTCCTGAGCTGTGCTGCAATGAGGCGGCATGTGTGGGTGTCAACGGCTGGGTATTATTCAAAGTGGTCATGTGTTTTTTCATTGGCGGTGGTGTACCGGCAATTTTATTAGTCTTCTGCGGGGTGCCATTTAAACTGCCACCGCCAAATACTGATGTACTTATGGAAAATGGTGAATTTGGTGGCGATGGTGTTAGGGTTAAGGTTAATGCTGAACTCTGGCTACTTTGTGTGGAGTTGTTGTCATCATTTATGGAATTATTTACGGAGGTGTTTGATGAAGATTTATAAGCAGTTGTGTGCTGCTGTTGTTGTTGCTGATTATCATTTGAGGGAGATTGTCTGTTCGATTGATGCTGTTGTTGTTGCTGTTGTTTGGCTTGCTTATTGCGATTGCTGCGTGGTGATGCTGTTACACCAATATTACCCACACTGCCACGATGATGACGATCCCACGAATCCCAAAATAATTGTTCTATTAATTGTTCATTATTTTCTCTCGATTTTGTTTCCATTTCATGCGGAATTGAGTCGGTTGAATCTTGTGCCGTGGCCAATATTTCCTTACATTTACGTAAATTTTGCATGGCTTTGGTTAGACGCCTTAGTTCCTCTTCACGATAGCTGGGATTGTGCTGCAGTAGTTCCTTCAATTCCATTTCATTGAGTTCCAATAATTGCTCGAGCGTCGAGAGTCGCGTCAGGCAAACATTTAATGTATCCTGACTTAGACCGACAACGCGTAACCATTGTCGCAATTCATTACCTGAGGTATGTGGTAAACCGCTAGCCGGCAAACGTTCGGTTAATCTTCCTTTGGTTAATAGCAATTCGGAGAACATACGTAACAATTTGGTTTCCAAACTGCGTATTTCTCGTTGTGTTAGCAGGGTACTGGTCAGACATTGTGTTCGTAATCCTTCTAAACGATTGGCCGAACAATCGATCATATCTTGTATAACATCTAAATCATTGACAGGCAACGAAGATGCAGATGCTGAATGGGGACTTTGCTGCGGATTGTTGCTGCTGCTGCGTACCGGTGTTGAGTGTGTTGAAACAGATTGCTGTTGTGGATGGTGGTGGTGATGATGATGATGGTGGTGATTAGTGTTGGTGGCTGTAGTTGCTGCTGGGGGATTTGTGGGTGTCATTGTTTTAATTGGAGTCGTTGTAGCACTACTATTTATCATGATCACTAGCTATTTGTTGTTGTTCGTGTTACCACATGGATGTGGCGAGGGAGAGAGGGTTGGGATTTCCAAATTGCCTAAAAAAGAAAAGGATATTAATTTTATTATTCATTTAATAATATATATTTTTAAATTTGATGGCCATAAAAGTTCCGGTGCCTGATAGTTTTGCTTCCCCTCAATCACTTATCTAAATAAGTGTGCATACATTTATTAATTTTTGCTATGAACTTTCCTCTACTGATGTCCATTACAAATCCTCTCTGTTAGCTTCTTCATGTTTCTCATTTCTAATAATTGTATTTAATTGTTTTAACTTTTTTTTCAATCTTAATATTTTGTGGAAGCAACTTCTTTCCTTTAATAAATTTGGTTTTTTAATAACAGCTGATCGCCAGCCAGCCTAATTTCCTTTTCACAGCCCGTTTTGTTTGCCATCTCTCATGTAAATAAGAGATAACATTATTCTTATAAGGCAGCATGCAACAAATCATGCTCGCTCCAATAAGTATTATTGAGGTTTGCCTTGCAACGGGAGACAGAGAGTTTAGCCAGCAGTAAATAAACGTAAAATGTCGTTTTTTTTAAAGAAAATTAATATTATTTTTTAAATTAAATTCAAAATATAATTATAGAAAATATATATGACTATAAATATAAATAAATTAATAATGAGTTTAGCCTCACATGTAAAAATAAGGGGAGAGAGTGTGTAAAAGAGTTAAACTGACAAATAGACCTGCAATTCTATTGATTTGCTTGTGTGAAAAAAATTATTAAATAAAGCAACTAATAACATTTTTAAATAATAATAAAACAAATGAATTTGTTCAAAATTATTAAAAAAAAATTTGTTTTTTGTAGAAAATATCAACAAATTAAAAAAACATCTTAAGAATGAGCTTAGTCTCGCGCAGCCAAATAAAGAGAGAGTGTGCAAGAGAGTCTTTTTTTGTAAATAAACCGATACTGCTATTTTGCTTGAAAAGGGCAATAAATAAAAATAATAATTAATATAAAAATAACGTTAATTACCAAAATAATTTATTAAAATTTAAATTCCAAAAATTTAAATTCTTTAATTAATTAATTATTTAATGGGAATGACAATTGAAAAGAGAAGAATATCTAAGAGTAAATAACTGTTACTGTAGTTGTTCTTTTTTCTTTTAATAATTTGATAGGTGATAAAATACACTTAATATACACAATAATTATTAATAATAATACAACAAACGCATCTATTAAAAACATATATAAAAAATTAAAAAAATAGCCTCTCTCCATGGAAACCACAAATGTCAATTTACCGTTTACGTATGTATGACAAGGGGCCGATACAACTTACTCACGACTATTAATTAAAAAAACTGTATTATGATGATTAACTGATGTTGCTTAATTTTACTTTACTATAAATTGTTTATGATTGTGGACGATGATATTACTGGCCCCCTCTCTCTCCCCCTTACCCGTTACAAAACAATACCCACAAAGAATTTAACACTGAACTATATATGGCCATTCCAAAAAAAGGATATTTTCTTATATACAAAAACAATGACTTTTTGTTGTTTATTATTTAACTACCTTTTTTGTGGCCTCAATGCACAATAACAATACAATTTTTGCAGCT
The DNA here is from genome assembly GCF_032173495.1 of Musca vetustissima. Classification (NCBI taxonomy): domain Eukaryota; kingdom Metazoa; phylum Arthropoda; class Insecta; order Diptera; family Muscidae; genus Musca; species Musca vetustissima. The sequence goes on from NW_026887332.1 coordinate 33,243, forward strand.
CTTTTTGTTATCCATAATTGTTAAAGACATTTCCAATTTAAGAATTTTGCTCTGTTGTTGTCTTGATTTGTAAAAAAACTCAACAGCCAGGCCGTAGTTCTTTATTTTTTGGTTAACTTCTTTTTTGTTTCGTTTGTCGGTTGGTTGTGTTGCCCTTTTTTATTTTTATACGTCTGTCCCACCAAAAAAAAAATAATACCAACGACGTTGACGTCGTCTGCACAACACAACAAAAGCAGATGTATGGTGGGGTGGTGACAGCGGCGGCGACGACAACGGCGGCTGCTACGGCTCTGCTAGGTATAGTATTTTCTTCTTTCTTATTTTTGTATAGCACCAACTACTATTTTTTTGGCTTTCGTTTTTAATTAAATGAAAAACAACAATTTTCTTATTATTTAATACCAGCACTCTTCTATTTTTTCTTTCAATTAATAACTTTTTCATTCACTTTTTCTTTTCAATAGCCAATTTATGTTTTTCTTTTTTTCATTTGCAAATTTGTCGCCAACTTTTTCCAAAACGTCGTTGAAAAAAATTCTTTATCCCATTTCTTTGTGGTGCCTCTCAGTCAGCCAACCAAGTGTCGTCTTTTGTGTGTGCTGCCTGCCTACTACATAATTGTTATTGTATTTCTTCGTCGTCGGTGTATTTATTTTTTTGCATAAACATTCATTCGCTCGCTCATTCGAATTCACAATAATTTACTATCGCACATTCCGTTCTTGTTATTCGTTAATTTAATTATATTATTTTTTGCTGTATTTTTCTTGTTAAATATTGGAATTTTTTCGTTTAAATCAATTGGGTTCTTTTTTTTCTTCTTGGTCAGCTAAAGAAAAATATTTCTTCTGTTCGTTTTGTGTGTTCGTTCGTCGCGTAGTGTGTAGTGACATTTGAGTTATCGGTGTGCGATAGTTTCGATTACGTTGTGTTTTACAATGGAAATCGATTATTTTGTTTTTGTGACGGCGCTGAAGAGACAAACTGAACGGCGTCAAAGAAATGATTATTAAACTTAACATAAATAACAATATTAATGCAAATAATATTAAATTAATTAATATGATTAATTAAAAATAACATAAAAATAATATTAATAAGTGGATTTTTTTAAAGAATAGTTTTTGAAAAAATAGATCTTCATTTAAAAAAAAAAATTCCGGAAAAATAGGCTGGAAAAAATTTGCGAAAAAACGTTTTTTTAAAGAAAAAAAACATTAAGGAAAAAATCTGATTTTTTGCGAAAAAATTTCCGATAAAAATAGGACTGGATAAAAAAAATCCGCAAAAATAAGCGAACGTTTTTTAAAGAAAAGAAAACAAATTTGTAAAGAAAAATTAGCGGGAAAAAGTTTGATTTTTTTAAGAAAATTTTTCCTGGAAAAATTTTTTTTGGATTTTTTAAATAAAAAATCTAAGGGGAAAAATAGGCGTTGAGACCCTCTGGACTTCAAGAAAAAATCGGATTTTTTAAAAAAATAATTAATGGAAAAATCTAATTTTTAAAGAAAAAATTTGGCGTGGAGTCCCTCTGGACTTAGGAAAAAAACAAATTAAAAAAAAAATAATTTACGGGAAAAAAACTATTTTTTTTAAAGAAAAAATTATGGCTTTTTATGCAAAATTTTCGTAGAAAAAAATAAATCTGGATTAAAAAGAACCGGGAGAAATAGGCGTGGAGTGCGTGGAGGCATAGGCATTTTATACATAGGCATGAGTTAAAGAAAATCGGGGGGAAATAGGCGTGTTTTTTAAAGAAAAGAAAAAAATAGTGAAAATAAGTTTGAATTTAAAAAAAATCCTGGGGAAAATAGGCTTGGAATTTTCAAAGAAGAAATGAATGTGGATTTTTTTAAAAAGAAGTTTGTTTTTTTTTAAATATGGATCTTTTTAAAGAAAAAAATCCGTGACAAAATATGATTGGAGTCTCTCTGCTTCAGATCGTCAATTAATCTGTAAAGACACCCTCCAACTCGTCTATAAAGAATCCCTAATACAGCTCGACTATAAAGACTCCTTTGAACATGTCTCCCTACAGCTGTCTTCAGTAAAATTAAATATTTAATTCCTCTTCTTCTTGTTTTTCAGGTTCTCAATATTGGTTTGAAATGGCCAAATGATGCCTATGCCAATGGTGCTACCAAAATTGGTGGTCTTGTCGTCAAAACAACATTAATGGGTACAAATGCTATTGTCAATATAGGATGTGGTATCAATTTAGATAACGGCAAGCCGACAATTTGTATAAACGATATGATTCGGGAATATAATCGTGGAAATCAAAAACAACTTCCTTTACTGAAATATGAACAATTTTTGGCATTGACTTTTAATGAAATTGAGAAATTTGTCGAACTGGTACAGCAGGGAGATTTCGAAAAGTTCTATAAAATTTACTATGAATTGTGGTTGCATGGGTAAGTAGTAATAAACCGATTTTTTAAATTTTATAATTCAAGAAAAATTAATTAAATATTTTTGCAGCGACCAATCCGTAACAATTTGTGATCAAGATGGTTCCAAAAAGGAGGCCAAAGTAATTGGCATTGACGAGTTTGGCTATTTGGAGGTTCAGCTTGCCAATGGCACCAAAGAAGTCGTCATACCCGATGGCAATAGTTTTGATATGTTGCAAGGTTTAATAGTACCTAAATATAATTAAAAGTGATGCGAGAAGAGAAAGTCTATTAATCGGGAATTTATGGAGAATTTTTATTAGAAATTTACATACCTAATATATACTACAATATACAATTGAAGAGATTTTTTGTGCATTTAAGTAATAGTTATTGCATTATTATTATTATGAATAATAACAAAAAAATTAATCCCAGTGAATTTCAAAGCATACACATTTTCAATCAAAGAAGTTGTTGTTATTACTTAATTAATAAATCAAAAGAACAATTATTATTATTAATTACCAAAGAGATTCCAATACCTACAATACCCATTTCCAAATACACATATATATTCCTATTTATGAATGTTACTTACTTTATCAATCTAGCCTCTTAATAATAAATAAATGTTTATTTGTTTGTTTTTTCGAAATTCTAGTCATCCATATGTACATCTAACATTTATTATAATCGTTACATTTTTGAGACTTATAATAACATATATCCCCAAAAGATTTCTGTGTTTTACTTTTTTTGAAATTATTAACCCATGAAGAAAGACGAATGGAAATCTATTATATATTCTAGTTGTTGTTAAAAAAAATAAAACTATATACTATATAGGTTATCTATATATACATAATTAAAAATGCTATATCAATAAATTAATAAAAACACGTGAAAACAAAAAACGAGTAAATTTTTAAATACTTGTTTGGGTAAGTAAAATTGTAGCTCTAATGTCGAACCTACAAGAAGGTAATATTTAAATAGCAGAGTTTCCATACAAAAAACTAATATGAATAACCCGATCATGTCGGAACTAATATAAAGACTCCCTTCAGCTCGTCTATAAAGAATCCCTTCAGCTCGTCTATAAAGACTCCCTTCAGCTCGTCCAAAAATACTCTGTTATGTATTTTTCTACCTTGGTTTGGCAACCCTTTTTTTAATTTTCATTATTCAGCTATGTGAAATCCAATTCAGCAGGGTTTTTTTTGTAACATTTAATTCATTCGGCTTCCATAATAACCAATACTCATTTCGAAACTATGTTGTGGGGAAAATTTGGTATTCAGCTACTCAAGAATGATATTCAGCTAAAATTTTTCTTGGCCATTACAAAGTATAGATTCTACTGATTATATTTATTAACGAATTTTGGCTATTCAGCTATCAACAAGTCAATTAAGCTAAGATTATTTTATGAAATTTTAATTTTCTACCATTTTCACTTAATACGTATCTTATTCGGCTACACAAAACCCCAATTCAATAATATTTTTCTTGAATTACCGAATATGAAAGGCCGTACAATCCAACTGATTATATTCCCTAGTTCCAATTCAGCAAATATTTTTGTTGGATTACAGAATATAATTCTACAGATTACATTTCTGTTGCAATTTTTGCTATTCAGCTGTCAAAAAATCAATTCCGCTAAGATTATTTTTATGAAATTTAATTTTTTAGCATTTCGAGGTAATAATGATCTTATTCGGCTACACAATTCCAATACTACAGGTACCACAGACTCCCTTTGGATTCATTTTCATTATGCAGCTATCAGGAAACCAATTCAGCAAGGATTTGTTTAATATTAAATTTATTCAGTTTCTATTTATCCATCCATTGTAACCAGAACTCATTTCAAAACTATGCTATGAGGAAAATTTTGCTATTTAGCTACTAAAAACCCTATTAAGCTAAGATTTTTCTTGACCATTACAAGGTATAGATTATACTGATTATATTTTTGTACAAATTTTGGTTATTCAGCTATTAAAAAACCAATTCAAGATTATTTAACGAAATTTCAATTTTCTATCATTTTGTCATAATAATTATCTTATTTGACTACACTAAAACCCAATTCAGCAAATATGTTCGTGCTCCCGTAATGTAAGAATCTACTAGATTTTACTATTTTCTTCGATATAAAATTCGTTATCGTAGTAAAAAGTAGTCGATTCATGCAGTACGGGAACAGATCATTTATTATACATATACTATAAAGACTCCCTCAAGTTTTTTTTTTATTTATTTCATTTTTATTATTCAGCTATCCGAAATCCAATTCAACATGAATTTAGTTTCTTAACCAATACTCATTTCGAAACTATGTTATAAAGAAAATTTTGCTATTCAGGAAAGATTTCTCTTGACCATTACAAAGTAAAAATCCTACTGATTATATATCTGTATGAATTTTGGCTATTCAGCTATAAAAAAGTCAACTCAGCTGAGATTATTTTCTACCATTTTTACATAATTATCTTAGTCTATCATATTATCATATTAATTATTTTGTCATTGCAAAAAATTGGTATTCAGCTACTGAAAACCCCTATTCAGCTCCACTTTTTTATAGCATTTAAAAACTATAGAAACTCCTATTAATATTTCTGTAGAAATTTTCCCTATTCAGCTATCAGAACACCAATTCAGCTAAGGTTATTTTGTGGAATATAATGTCCACTTAATAATTATCCTATTCAGACACATATTTTAGAGGCTGTAGTTTTATATTTCGAGTTATCATTGGCTTTATAAAGACTCCATCCAGCTCGTCTATTAAGACTCAATCCAGATCGTCTATAAAGAATTTATCCTACTCGTCTAAACTTGGGACACAAAATTTAGGTTTTTAAAAACATATTTTTATTTTTACGCTTTTTATTAGTTTGATATAATAGCTGAAGGTATGTTACAAATTTCGAATGTTTGGACCTTACTTGGTGGCCAATTTTGTAAAAACAATACCAAATTTACTTAAATTAATGTGGAAACATGTCATTAGCTGCTCCCTGAGAGATTCTCTCTCACTCTCTCATCAATACATTCGATAAATCGATTATTCCAATTGTCGACTTAGTGACCCCTAGCGTCTTAATTAGTATTTTTCAGTAAATAAAAAGAAAAATACTTCAAATTTAAATATTATAAAGTTAAATATAATAATCAACATAAAAACTACTCAATTTAGTTTTTTTTATTATATTTCAATATATTTTCGAATATTTAAAGCAAAAAAATTATATCTTTTATCGATAACCTAGATCCCTTAACGCTTCGTCTTCTATGTCTTCTTCGAAATAAGCAACGGTCAGCCTGAGCCGTTTTCCTTTTGTTCGCTGTTTATTAGGCATTTTCTCTCTTCACTCCGATTTGATTTTTTGACAAAAAAATTGTACCATGAAATCTACTACTTTTAACTACGATCATTTATTATTATAAATCAAATTATAATTTAAATATATTTATTATACTATATTATTAAATCCTTTGAATTAAATCCATTACAATGTAAACGTTAAATTCTCTTATTTTACAGTGCATAGAACAATGTGTTATCAAGTTATAGTGAATAACAAAACGAGTAATCATTTTACAGTGGATTTTACCTTCTATGAAACAGCTGATCAAATTTGTGATCAGCTGTAGGTTTTCCTCGTCTCATTCGCTTTAAACCTCATTCATCCAGTTGGTCCTCGTCTCGTTCGCTTTGACCTCATTCGTAAACACGAGATTGGCGAGATTTGTCCTCGTCTCGTTTGCTTTCAACTTCATTCGCCAGGTTGGTCATCGGCTCGTTTGCTTTGACCTCAGTTTACAGGGTTGTGCCTAGTTACAAAACTGAACTAGCTGCGTGAAAATTTGTTTTGCATTTTCATTTCTTTTCCGGAAAAGAAAAAATACTTGAAGAAATAATTAAGCAAAATTTGAAAAAAAGAAATAATACAAAATGAAATAAAGTGCTATAGAATTTGTAGAATATTTACAAAAAAAGAAAAAAGGGAGGACAAGCAAAGGCACTTGTCCCCAAAAACTATTCTCGTTTGTCCGTTCCGTTTATGTACACAGAATTTATATTTTTTCTTATAAGCCAGCAACAACAACAACCTCCTCCTCGATCACAAATTCACCAAAATGTCCCAAAGACCCGCATCTCGTATAGATCGTTTTGCTCAGATGAGCAAACAAGAGGAGCTGATTGCCAAAAAACGTCAAGAGATTTTGGAAAAGCAACGAACCGCTGAATTGGCGAAAAAGGTGGTGGCCCAACAAATGGCCAATAAATTGAAAAATGACATTGAGGCGGAAAAGGAGGTGGACAAGAAATCCTCCGATGCTAGTGAGGATGAAGTAAAGACCGAAACATCAGCTTCAATCACAACGGTGGCATCTGCTGCCACCAAGCCGAGTGTTACCAGTAAATTGACGGGTAAAATGTATGGTGGTGGTGGTCAGAAGCGTTCCTCAATGGCCATACCCAATGCGGAGCAGCCACAACCTAAAATACAAAATAGTTTTTGTAATGATGGTTCATTTTTGGAGAATTTCAAAAAGATTTTGGAAAAACAACAGCAGCAGCAACCCAAACCATTTGTACCGGTGTAAGTATCAACGATTTTAAATATCCTTCCCAGGATATTAGAGAGTAATAATTTTGTTACTTTAAATTTTCAGAACTGAGGCCAACACAAATGAAAGTGAAGGAAATTTGTCCTCTTCCACAACAACAAATCAAGCCACGGAACCAACTAGCTCTCTACCAGCACATTTGCAACAACAACAGCAGCAGTTGCAGCAAACTCCATCACTTCAAGCTCAACAACCACCACCACCCCATCCCTCACAAATGCCGCCCACATCACAACCCATGCAATTTCAATTTAATCCTGCATTAATTGCTGCCCAAAATCACCTACTGCTGCAAGATCCCAACTCATCACCCGTACCGCCCATGCCAATGCCACCACATTCGGCTGCGGCCTATTTCAATGCTGCCGTTTCGGGTGCCCCACAATTTGTACCGCCACCACCACCCTCTACCACAGTGGGTGCTGCAATGTTAATGCCAATGCCTGGGGTAACTGTGGCCCCACCACCACCTCCTCCGCCACCACAATTACCCCTCAGTTTGGCATCATTGACACCACTGTATATGATACCAGCTCCAGAGCCACTACAATTGAATACAATACCCCAGCCGAAGGAATTTGATTTGAATGCCATACCAAAGCCGCAATTGAATTTAGAAGCTATACAAATACCGGCAAATAATGGGGTCCAGGATACGAATATAAATTTAAGGGTAGATGGGGAACAGGAGCCACAACATGAGCAGCAAGAACAGCAGCAGCTGAAGCAACAAGTGCCACAGCATGAAAATGAACAGTCACAACAGCAGCAGCAACAAGAGAATCAATATCAACAACAAACGCAAATTCAACAGCAACAACAACAGCCAATGCAATTTCAACATCAGCAGCAACCGTCGCACATGCAGTTTCCAATGCAACAAGAACCGCAACAACAACAGCAACAAGATTTTCCACAAAATACTCAAGGTGAGCATTTTCTCCAAAAGTTAAGAACAAATATGTGATGTTTGATTTGTTTTTTTTGGCAAATTTTATTTTTCTACATACAAACATATCTATTTTTTTGCATTGTTGTTTTTTCTTTTTCAATTTTGAAAGCATTAGCCACAAAAGATTTCAATTCAAAATAATTTTTTCGATGGGAATCAGTAAATTAATACAAAAAAAAAAAACTTTTTACTTTTTTAAGTACTAAAAAAGGCGTGGATTTTTAAAAATTATTTTTCAAGAACCAAAATAGGTGTGAAATTTTTTAAAAATTATTTTCAAGGACCAATATAGGCGTGGATTTTTAAAGAATTAATTTTTCAAGGACGAAAATGGGCGTGGATTCTGTAAAGGTTCATTTTTTAAGGACCAAAATAGGCGTGGATTTTAAAGATTAATTTTTCAAGGACCAAAATAGGCGTGGATATTTTTAAGATTAATTTTTCAAGAACCAAAATAGGCATGGCTTTTTAAAGATTAATTTTTCAAGGACCAAAATAGGCATGGCTTTTTAAAGATTAATTTTTCAAGGACCCAAATAGGCGTGGATTTTTAAAAATTGTATTTTCAAAGATTTATTTCTCAAGGACCAAAGTAGACCAGATTTTGTAATGAACGAATAAGTCGTAAATATTGTGAAGTATTTTTTAAGGACCGACATTTCCAAAAAAAGTAACAAAATAATAATGAATTTTTTAATGAAATTGGCCTGGTTTTATTAAGGATTAATTTTTCAAGGACTATTGGACCCTCAATCTTCGATTTTTTTTTTAAAGATTTGTTTTTCAAGGACAATTAGACCCTTAAGCTTCGATTTTTTAAAGATTTATTTTTCAGGGACTATTAGATCCTCATGCGTGGCTTTTTAAGGACTATTGGAACCTCATGCGTGGCTTTTTTAAAGATTAATTTGTCAAGGACTATTAGACTCTCAAGCGTGAATTTTTTAAAGATTTATTTTCCAAGGAGTATTAGACGCTCAAGCGTAGCTGTTTTAAAGATAAATTTTTCAAAGACTATTAGACCCTCAAGTGTGGATTTTTTAAAGATTAATTTTTCAAGGACTCATAGACCCTCAAGGGTGTTTTTTAAATATAATTTTTCAAGGACTATTAGACGCACAGGCGTGTTTTTTTTTTCAAGAACTAATAGATCTATTTTTCAAGAAATTTTATACTCATAAAAGTGGATTTTTTCAAGGACTATTAGTGTCGCAAGCGTGGTGATAGTTACGTAACGGTGGAATTTTAAAAGCTTCTTTTTATAGACCAATATACTCTCAAGTGTGTATTTTAAAAGATATTTTTTCAAAGAGTAAAAGGCCTATAAGCGTGGATTTTTGAAGAATTTTTTTAAAGGACAAAAGAATTTTTTAAGGTTTTTTTTTTTCAATGACTAAAGGGTCGTTTTGCTTTCATTTTGAAAGAATTTTTTTCAAGGACTAAATGGACTATAAACGTGGATTTTTAAAGATTTTTTTCAAGGACTAAAAGGCCTATAAGCATGGATTTTTAAACAATTGCGTTTTCAAGGTCTAAAAGGTCTATAAGCTTGAATTTTTATAGATTTTTTTTTCAAGTACTAAAAGGTCCTTTTTCAAGGATTAAAAGACCAATAAGCGTGGATTATTAAAGAATTTGTCTCAAGGCCTAAAAGGGCTACAAGCGAGGATTTTTAAAGAATTTTTTTCAAGGACAAAAAGGCCTATAAGCGTGGATGTTTAAAGATTTTTTCAAGGACTAAGCATGGATTTTTAAAGAATATTTTTTCCTAGAAATAAAAGGCCTATAAACGTGATTTTTTAAAGAATTTTTTTAAGGACTAAGTAACCTATAAAAGCATGGATTTTTAAATAATATTTTTTTTCAAGGACTAAAGGCCTATAAGCGTGGAATTTTAAAGAATATTTTTTTCAAGGATTAAAATGCCTTTAAGCGTTTTTTCAAGGACAAAAAGGCCAATTAGCGTGGGTTTTTAAATAATTTGTTTCTTTTACAAGGACTAAAACGCCTGTAAGCGTGGATTTTTAAAGATTTTTTTCAAGGTCAAAAAGGCCTATAAGCGTGGACTTTTAAAGCATTTTTTTCAAGGACTAAGTGACCTATAAGCGTGGATTTTTAAAGAATATTTTTTTCAAAGACTAAAAGGCCTGTAAGCGTGGATTTTTAAAGATTCTTTTTCGAAGACTAAAAGGCCTATAAGCGTGGATTTTTAAAGAATATTATTTTAAATGATTAAAAGGTCGTTATGCATTCATTTTTAAAGAATATTATTTTCAATGATTAAAAGGTCGTTATGCATTCATTTTTAAAAAAATATTATTTTCAATGATTAAAAGGTCGTTATGCATTCATTTTTAAAGAATATTATTTTCAATGATTTAAAGGTGCATTCATTTTTAAATATTTTTTTTTCAACTCGATGTTTTATTATCTACACCGTTTAAGTTACTGATTCCCATTTTGTAGTATTAGTTTGAAAACAACTTCAAAACATCTACAACAAATTGTAAAAAATAGTCAAACACCTCACATCTAGCAACAACATACTCAAATCAAATAATTTCAAAGCATGCTTTAAGTGTTATTATTTATTACTCTCTATTATTTCTCCCCCTATTTTTTGTCTCATTCCCCCCTCTTTGTTTATATATTTTCTTCCGATTTGTTATTGTTATTGTTTTAATATATTACGTTGTAAGCTTAACGAATAAGATTTTAAGAGAATTTTCAGTAGTTTTTTCAGACAATAACAACCCGCTCGACAATAACAAATGCATACAATTACCAACATCTATAGAAAATCTAATCGAGTTGGTGGTCGAAAACGGTGATGCATATGAAGAGACATTACGTGGCTATAAAAATCAATTGCATCCAGCATTGTGGTAAATAATAAAAACAAAACCAATAAAATATCAAATATATGAAATCCATAGAGTGAATAATGTGGTGGGGTCAGGAAATTTTGTATTGAATTTTTCCTATTCAAACTCTTTGAATTAAAAAAACAAAAAAATAATTTTGTGAGAATCTTAGAAAAGTAGATAAAAAACCAAGACCCCAATATATGCCAAAAGCCACACCACCCACACAGAAAATAAATTTTGAACAATTCTCATGGACAACCGTTAAGGAGATGTTTGTTCGTTCCTTCGTTCACCAGATGATGATAATGTAAATGAAGACGATGATGGGTTGATGGTGGAACACAGCTAGAGCTCAAACTTTACATCAAAACAAAAATTAACAGAAAAAAGAAATCGAATCGACTATTCAACACAAACAACTCGTGTGGTTTTATCTTCAAGTTTACTTGTTGTCGTTGCAAAAAAATTATTTATTATGTTTTCATCTTTTTTTATTATCCCCTCCTCTCTCTTTTTTCTTCTTTCTCTTTTGTGTGTGTGTGTGTTTAAAACATTTAGGTTCCTCAATGACAAGTCCTGTGAACAGTATCATCACTATCGCCAAGAAATAATCGATCGTCGCCAGGAAAAACTTAAAGAACAACAACAAAAAGAATATGAAGAAATGAAACAGGAGAAACTGTCCAATGCAGGAGGGGCAGGTGCTGGCGGCAGCAGTGGTGGCGGTTATACCAAACGTCGTCCATTCTGTTCCATGGAAGAAGATAAATACGATCCGGAATCGGTAATATCAGCTGATAATGATTCCGATGATGAATATCGTCGTGGTATGATGGATCGTAATCGTGATAATATAAAACGTCGCATTGAATGTCGCAATGAATTGAGTGAGGAGGAACGTCAGGAGCGCGAAGCCGAGGAGTTGGAAGAACAACGGCGGCTGGAAAAGAAAAAGCTGCGTAAAAGTCGTTGGGGTGGAAAAGTTGAAGCGGCCGATGTTGCCAGTTCGTCGTCGTCAAGTAAGGATCATTTGTAAATATATGTATTTGATTTTTTGTATTTATGTGAATGTGTGTTATTTTGAAATTTACAAATTTCGAAGGAATTTCTGGGTCATGGATTTGTAGAGAATATTTTTCAAGGTCCAAAAAAAGGCCGTAAGAGAGGAGTTTTAAATAATATTTTTTATGGATTTAAAGGCCAACAGACGTAAAATTTTTGGAATAATCTTAAAGGCCAACAGGCGTGGATTTTTAAAGAATAACTTTTTTAAGGATCACAAGGCCAACAGGCGTGAATTTTTAAAGAATATTTTTTTATGGTTTTAATGGCCAACAGGCGTGGATTTTTAAAGAATATTTTTTCAGGGAATTGAGGGCCATTAGGCTTGGATTTTTAAAGAATATTTTTTCAGGTAATTAGGGGCCATTAGGCGTGGATTTTTAAAGAATATTTTTTTCAGGGAATTGAGGGCCATTAGACGTGGATTTTTAAAGAATATTTTTTTCAGGGAATTGAGGGCCATTAGGCGTGGATTTTTAAAGAATATTTTTTTCAGGGAATTGAGGGCCATTAGACTTGGATTTTTAAAGAATATTTATTCAGGTAATTGAGGGCCATTAGGCTTGGATTTTTAAAGAATATTTTTTCAGGTAATTAAGGGCCATTAGGCGTGGATTTTTAAAGAATATTTTTTCAGGTAATTGAGGGCCATTAGGCTTGGATTTTTAAAGAATATTTTTTCAGGTAATTAAGGGCCATTAGGCGTGGATTTTTAAAGAATATTTTTTTCAGGGAATTGAGGGCCATTAGGCGTGGATTTTTAAATAATATTTTTTCAGGGAATTGAGGGCCATTAGGCGCGGATTTTTAAAGAATATTTTTTTCAGGGAATTGAGGGCCATTAGACTTGGATTTTTAAAGAATATTTTTTCAGGTAATTGAGGGCCATTAGGCTTGGATTTTTAAAGAATATTTTTTCAGGTAATTAAGGGCCATTAGGCGTGGATTTTTAAAGAATATTTTTTTCAGGTAATTGAGGGCCATTAGGCTTGGATTTTTAAAGAATATTTTTTCAGGTAATTAAGGGCCATTAGGCGTGGATTTTTAAAGAATATTTTTTTCAGGGAATTGAGGGCCATTAGGCGCGAATTTTTAAAGAATATTTTTTCAGGGAATTGAGGGCCATTAGGCGCGGATTTTTAAAGAATATTTTTTTCAGGGAATTGAGGGCCATTAGGCGCGAATTTTTAAAGAATATTTTTTCAGGGAATTGAGGACCATTAGGCGCGGATTTTTAAAGAATATTTTTTTCAAGGAAATTTCGAACCAAAGGCGTGGATTTTTATAGAATTTTTTTTAAGAAAATTCCGAACCAAGACGTGAATTTTTAAAGAATATTTTTTTAAAGAAAATTAAAAGAATTTTTAAAGAAAATTAAAAGAATTTTTAAAGAATATTTTTTAAACCAATCGTGGATATTTTTAAAGAATATTTTTTTAAACCAATACAAGGCGTGGATTTTTTAAAGAATATTTTTTTAAATAAAATTAAAAGAATTTTTAAAGAATATTTTTTTTTTTAAGAAAATTGCGAACAAAGGCGTGAATTTTTAAAGAATATTTTTTTTTTCAAAGAAATTCCGAACCAAAGGCGTGGATTTTTAAAGAATATTTTTTTTTTTCAAAGAAATTCCGAACTATTGGCGTGGATTTTTAAAGAATATTTTTTTTTTTCAATGAAATTTCGAACCAAAGGCGTGGATTTTTAAAGAATATTTTTTTTTCAAAGAAATTTCGAACCAAAGGCGTGGATTTTTAAAGAATATTTTTTTTTCAAAGAAATTTCGAACCAAAGGCGTGGATTTTTAAAGAATATTTTTTTTCAAAGAAATTCCGAACCATTGGCGTGGATTTTTGAAGAATATATTTTTTTTTCAATGAAATTGCGAACCAATGGCGTGGATTTTTAAAGAATATTTTTTCAAGGAAATTCCGAACCAAAGGCGTCGACTTTTAAACACTATTTTTTTTTTCAAGGAAATTCCGAACCAAAGGCGAGGATTTTTAAAAAATATTTTTTTGTCAAGAAAATTCCGAACCAATGGCGTGGATTTTTAAAGTATATTTTTTCAAGGAAATTCCGAATCAAAGACGTGAATTTTTAATGAATAATTTTTTCAAGCAAATTCCGAACCAAAGGCGTGTAATTTTAAAAAATATTTTTCTTCAAAGAAATTCCGAATCAAAGACGTGAATTTTTAATGAATACGTTTTTTAAGGAAATTCCGAACCAAAGCCGGAGATTTTTAATGAATATTTTTTTTAAAGAAAATCCGAACCAAAGGCGTGGATTTCTAATGAATATTTTTTTTCAAAGAAAATTCTAACCAACGGCGTGGATTTTTAAAGAAGTTTTTTTTTCAAGAAGTGAAATACAAATTCACAAAAAATTTTTAATGTAGGTTAAGTTTTTTTAGATAGCGGAACCGGCCCCGAATTTTAGGTTATTTAAGATTTTCCAATTGATGTGGCTCTGTAATTTCGCATTTTGGGTGCTCCAAGGGTTGAAAAATGTATTTGCCAATCATTTTCAATATAGGTCCTTGTTTTGAATAGCCCCCCAAAGAGAGGTTCCGTTTCCTTTTTTACGTATTTTTATAATAATCCATGTCAAACCGAAGTGGTAGAAATTTGGCACTCCAGTTTCTTGGCGGGTGAAAAAAGTATTTTTGAACATTTTTAATAATAACTTCTGGTCCATATATGAAGGTTTAGCCCAATTATTCGGGTTTTATCTCGATATCCAAACGATACGGTTTGTAATTTGATCTTCTTCTTAAGTCATGGGGACCAAAAATATATTTGCAAACAATTTTCGCCGAAGTGCGTGCAATCTGTAATTCTTGAAACTTTGGGGGAAAACATCTTGGCAGAATATTTTAATGTAGGTCCCTTTTTTAACCGAAGCAATCCATGTATTTCCATAATAGGACAGATATTCCCTTTCTTTTTTGTTATTTTGAGGGGTTTAGCCGGATTTTTCAGCCAAAGAGGAAATAATTATGCCTTTGGGATTCTTCTCGGCATAGTCCCCCACATAAAGGTCTGGTTAAGTTGTTGCAGGGAAAGGGCCAGTCTAGGCCCAACTGGAATTTTTATTGTTTTTAATGTTGTTTTAATGCTAAAACTATCATAAAAGTTGTCAGTTTCCGTCCAATAAATTTCATCTCTGGCTAATTTCTCTCTCACTGCCCATACCAAATAACATTTTATTTTTCCCCTGCTCAACTCTGTGTGTATTCTCAGGTGTTCCGACAAGTTTCGGCAATCAAAATAAACCGCTACTTTCCACTATAACACGCAGTGATCCTGCCCTACTGCAATATGCCAAATTGAATTATGGTTCGACCAATCTCAGCGAAGAAGACTGGATAAAATGTGAGGAACACTATAAGGTGAATCTACTCTATCAGGATATGATGCGGAAGCGACAGGAAATTGATCGCTTGGCCAAAAGTGGTAAATTCAAATATGAATATGATTCGGATGAAGACACGGAGGGTGGTACATGGGAGCATAAGCTGCGTCAAGCTGAAATGGATGCAACGCGGATGTGGACCCAAGCTCTAACCAAGCAGAGTGAGGGTAAACATCATATCGGTGATTTTCTGCCACCCGAAGAGCTACGTAAATTCATGGAGCAGTATGAGGCAAAGAAGAGCAATCGTCAACCGGATCTGAGTGATTACAAGGAATACAAATTGCGTGAAGATAATATTGGTTTTCAAATGTTGCAAAAACTCGGCTGGAAAGAGGGTCAGGGGTTGGGCCAGGATGGTGCCGGTATTGTGGATCCTGTTAATAAGTATGTATAGATATCGTTATTTTAATTAATTGGAAAACAAATTTAATTTTTTTGTTAATTTTAGGGGACCTCAACGAGAGGGTAACCAAGGTTTGGGTGTCTCCAGCAGTGCCACACCGGAAGAATGCGATAATGAATATGATGCCTATCGCAAGCGCATGATGTTGGCCTATCGTTTTAGACCTAATCCTTTGGTATGTTTATAAAAAAATCCACATGAAATTACGTCCTGAGAATAATTTTATTTTTCCATTTTTGCAGAACAATCCCCGAAGAGCCTATTATTAATCGGATATTAATATTTTACTCTTTTGGACAATTGTGTTAATTTCAATGTTTCAAAACCCCCAACTAAGAAAGCATAATTTCTTTATAGAACAAAATCAATTCTAATACTATATATCTGTATATCATTGAATTCAGCTAATTAATTTAACAACAAATTAATAAAAAACAAACCGTATTTGTTAGAAAATAATATTTACTAGTTTTATTTTATTTTTTATTTTTATTAATACTTAATTTTATTTCATTATTTAAAACATAATAATACTCTTATTATTGTCTATAGTTTTTGTGTGTGTGTATATGAGTGTTGTGTTAACAATTGTGATTTTTTTTTGTTATATTTCGTTTCTTTTCTTCTTCTTGTTGCCTATCTTCGTAATTATTATGCTTAAGAGTAGAGAGTTAATACTGGAGTTTGATTGCCTCTGGCCATAAGTACGGGACACTGTACTTCACTCGATAGCATTTCCAACCATGACATATACAATGGTGCAGAAATAGCCTCCTAAAATTGAAAAAAATAAATAAATAAGTTAAAAAAACAAATTAAAAATAAATAATAAAAACAAAATAAATAAAAATATTAATAAAATAAAAATAAATAAAAAAATTAAATTGTTTAACCAATTAAAAATAATAAATAATAAAAATTATAAATTAAATATTAAATTAATAAAGAATTAAAAAGTAATAAAAAATTAAAAATAAATAATATTTTTGACGGGACCTATCATGACCTAAGCGTGGATTTTTTAAGAAAATTTTTGACGGTACCTATCACGATATAAGCGTGGGTTTTTAATGATGTTGTAAGAGGTTCTGGTGTGGATTTTAAAGAAGTATTTTTAAGAGAAGGTTGCAAGAGGCCTTGGCGTCGATTTTTTAAAAAATAATTTGTATGGTAGGTTTTGAGAGGCCTAAGCGTGGATTTGAAAAAAAAATGTTTTCGAAGAGGTTGGAGAGGCTTAGGCGTGGTTATTTAAAGCATATTTTCCTGGGGGTTGTAGGAGCTCTAGGCGTGGTTATTTAAAACATATTTTCCTGGAGGTTGCAGGAGCCCTAGGCGTGGTTAATTAAAGCACATTTTCCTGGAGGTTGCAGGAGCCCTAGGCGTGGTTATTTAAAGCACATTTTCCTGGAGGTTGCAGGAGCCCTAGGCGTAGTTATTTAAAGCATATTTTCCTGGAGGTTGTTTGAGCCCTAGGCATGTTTATTTAAATAAATATGCTTATATTTTCCTGGAGGTTGTTTGAGCCCTAGGCATGTTTATTTAAATAAATATGCTTATATTTTCCTGGAGGTTGTAGGAGCCCTAGGCTTGGTTATTTAAAACATATTTTCCTGGAGGTTGTAGGAGCCCTAGGCGTGGTTATTTAAAGCATATTTTCCTGGAGGTTGTATGAGCCTTAGGCGTAGTTATTTAAAGCATATTTTCCTGGAGGTTGTGGGAGCCCTAGGCGTGGTTATTTAAGGGAACCCCTCCCATTCTCGATTTTAATTTTTCAAGATTTTCAATGGGCTGGTAAATCAATACCAATGCTTGTTAAGGTTTGTAACTTTGCACATATATAATTGAAGATTTAAAAGAGAAGAAAAATAATTTACAAAAAATTTTTGTTATTGTTTTGTTGTTTTTTTTGTAATTAAAGAAAAGTCCTTATTTTTGATGGCGGGCATGATAACTCCTCACTGGAACATCGGAATCCGAAAATTCCAACGGTGCCAGAAAGAGTACATGTCTGGCTCTCGTATGAACTAGGATTATTGACTTCGCTCTAAAATAAACAAAATGGCGGACCTTTGAAAAAATATTTTTGGAAAATCGCCGATTTTTGACCAAAAACCAGCTTAAAAAATAAGGAAGACCTTCACCGATTGGCTTTATCCTAGTTCATACGATAGCTATACACTCACAGAGAAATGGAATCGATTAGGTTATTAGTTTTTGAGTTATCGTGCCCGCCATTCGCAAAAGAGAAAAACGCGTTTAAAGTTTGAGAAGCCCTTTAGCCGTCACTTGATGCTGACACAATAAATCGGCTATATCTTCAAGAGTTCATGAGATTTTCACTTGAAATTTTGTAGAGACATTCTTGAATTAGTGTAGAATCAAATTAAATCGAAAAAAATTTTGACCCCGAGAATGGGGGGTCCCCTTAAAGCATATTTTCCTGGAGGTTTTGGTTATTTAAAGAATTTTTTCAAGGAGGTTGTAGGGGATCTATGCCTGGTTATTTTAAGAATTGTTTTCGTGGATTTTGAAAACAATTTTTGGCGAGTTTCTGGGAGGCCTAGGCGTGGATTTTTAAAGAATATTTTTGGGGAGTTTTTGCGAGGCCTAGGAGTGTATTTTTAAAGAATATTTTTGGGGAGTTTCTGCGAGGCCTAGGAGTGTATTTTTAAAGAATTTTTATTGAGTTTCTGGGAGGCCTAGGCGTGGATTTTTAAAGAATACTTTTGGGCAGTTTCTGATAGGCCTAGGCGTGGATTTTTAAAGAATATTTTTGGGGAGCTTCTGGGAAGCCTAGGCTTGGACTGGATTTTGAAAGAATTTTTTGGGAGTTTCTGCGAGGCTATGACTGGATTTTGAAAGAATTTTTTGGGGAGTTTCTGCGAGGTCTAGGCGAGGATTTTGAAAGAATTTTTGTGAAGTTTCTGGGAGGCGTGGATTTTTAAAGATTTTTTTTGGGGAGTTTTTGGGAGGCCCAGGCGTGCATTTTTAACGAATATTTTTGGGAGCCCAGGCGTGGATTTTTAAAGATTTTTTTTTGAAGTTTCTGGGAGGCTTAGGCGTGGATTTTTAAAACATTTTTTGGGGAGTTTCTGGGAGGCCCAGGCGTGCATTTTCAACGAATATTTTTGGGGAGTTTCTGGGGGCCTGGCGTGGATTTTTAAAGAATATTTTTGGAGAGTTTCTGGGAAGCATAGACGAGGGTTTTTAAAGCATTTTTAGGGAGTTTCTGGGGATCCTAGACGAGGATTTTTAAAGAATATTTTTTGGGAGTTTCTGGGAAGAATAGACGAGGGTTTTTAAATATTTTTTTTAGGGAGTTTCTGGGGGTCCTAGACGAGGATTTTAAAAGAATTTTTTTGTGATATTCTGGGAAGCCTAGACAAGGCTTTTTAAAGGATTTTGAATAAATTAATTTAATTTTGGGGAGGGTTTATAAGAGGTATAGGCCTGGATCAAATTTTTTTTAGGATTTTTAATAAAATAATAATGGGGACACCAAGATCTTTAAAGAAATAAAAAAATTCTATTTTTTCCCCTACCTTTCTTGGCATTGGCAGTGACATAACAATGAGGGCAGCCTGCGACGAATGCTGCACAACCATTTCGTGGATACGCAATTGACGATTTGTCTTCTCTTGCATGTCTTCAATTTCATCATTGCTTAAGCCAGCCGCCTGATCACTTTGGGTATTTGTAATAAACGTATCGAGTAGCTTTTTATGCTTCAGTATGGTGTCGTTACGAGGTGCATCTGTCACGCCCTTGAGCATTATCAATTGAGAGTATTTGATACGGAATTTGGTCAATAGACTGGCCATGCTGTTGTGAGGAACGTAAAAAAAACAATGTTAAAAATCTGTGTAATGTTAAAGTTGGGGGCCTTCGACTTACTTCTTTTCTTCATTTTCCTCATCCTTGCCGTTGCTCAGAGCAAATACACGAAGTTTGCAGCCCGACCAATTGCTACGCTGGGAAATGATGTAGGGCAAGAGCATGGTTAGACCTGAAAGGGAGGAGGAGAGGGAAAATACATTTTTTTATAAATTATGGAATATATTGTATTATAAAAAATAAATTTTATTTTTTAAAAAAATTTTCAAATATTTCGAAAAATTTCACTTTCGAGTTTCCTACTTACCACCATCATCATATAACCAGAATACATCAATTGTACTCTTTGGTTGTTTACGTGTAAATATGGTCACAGCATCCAAAATGTGTTTGGGCACCTCCGAACCATTCCTGGTCATATAGGCCACATTATCATCTTGTTTCAGATTGTATTTCTTTTTACTGCTCATATTTGGCATTGGTGGAGGTTGTGGCAATGTATACGATGACTGGGCACTATCCATGCCAGCCAAATTTAAATTCGAATCAACATGCAACAGCTCCGAGGCAGTATTTTCTGGTGGCATCAGCAGATTACTGAAACCTTTACCATTTGGTGTATTGAGGTGACCCAAACCATTCGAACCGCTATAAACAATTTCCGAATTTAATTCGGAGAAATTGATGCCAGTTGGTAGACGCAATATGGCCACACCCATACGCATTGAAAATCCCATACTGTAAAGGGGAGGGTGGGGAAAGGAATTTTTGGAATTTAGATTTGATATTCTTGGTTGGGGTTTTTTGCTGTACTCACTTTAAAATATTGAAATAGGTTTCCACTTCATCTTTGCTGCTCTCAATCCAATCGCTTTTATAGCCCATCAGCACAATGTTCGGAGTCAGTTTACCAAAACCAGTCGATTTCATAAGAGCCTTGACACCCTCCTCCATATTGAAACCATCAATGATATTGTAGAAGGCCTTGATTTTGCGGGCACTCAAATATTGTTGACCCTCCTTGATTTGTCGTTGGCGATTTTTGTAGCCCAAACTTACCTGGAAAGAAATAAAGAAATAGAATTTAAGAGCGGATCTCTAGGACAGTAAATAAGTAATTTTGGAGAGGATATTACAGGCTAGGCGTGAATTTTTAAAGGAGGCGTTGATTTTTAATGAAGTAATTTTGGGGGGTTTATGAGGCCTAGGCGTGGATTTTTAAAGAAGTAATTTTGGGGAGGTTTAAGAGGCTTAGGCGTGGATTTTTAAAGAAGTAATTTTGGGGAGGTTTAAAAGGCCTAGGCGTGGATTTTTAAAGAAGTAATTTTGGGGATGTTTAAAAGGCCCTGGCGTGGATTTTTAAAGAAGTAATTTTGGGGAGGTTTAAAAGGCCTAGGCGTGGATTTTTAAAGAAGTCATTTTGGGGATGTTTAAAAGGACCAGGCGTGGATTTTTAAAGAAGTAATTTTGGGGATGTTTAAAAGGCCCAGGCGTGGATTTTTAAAGAAGTAATTTTGGGGATGTTTAAAAGGCCCAGGCGTGGATTTTTAAAGAAAATTTTTGGCGGAACTATCACTGGCCTCAGGCGTGGGTTTTTAAAGAAAATTTTTGGCGGAACTATCACTGGCCTCAGGCGTGGGTTTTTAAAGAAAATTTTTGGCGGAACTATCACTGGCCTCAGGCGTGGGTTTTTAAAGAAAATTTTTGGCGGAACTATCACTGGCCTCAGGCGTGGGTTTTTAAAGAAAATTTTTGGCGGAACTATCACTGGCCTCAGGCGTGGGTTTTTAAAGAAAATTTTTGGCGGAACTATCACTGGCCTCAGGCGTGGGTTTTTAAAGAAAATTTTTGGCGGAACTATCACTGGCCTCAGGCGTGGGTTTTTAAAGAACATTTCAAGGCCCTCAATCAGAATTTTTAATGTGATTTGTAGCGGGACTTTTCTAGGAACCTCAGTCAGAGTTGTTAATGCCACTTTTAGCGAGACTTTGGTATGGAACCCCAGTCAGATTTTTTAATGCTATTTTTGACGGGACTTTTAAGAATTCATTATAAAGAAAGTTGAAGAGTCCTAACCATTTCTAAAAAATAGAATTTCGGTGAAGAATTCTTCCAAATATTGAAAATTAAATTAAATTTACGAAAAAAACTCAACTTACCGTTTCAACATTACCCACAAACAGCAGCGAATTCTGTTTCGTCAACATATAACTGAAATCGATTAGTGGTGGTCTATCCTTGGGATCTCCGGCCAGCACCAAAACTTGTGGTGAATAATTCTTGACATGATCGGAAACATTTTGCAGGCGATGTACAGCCGTAACGGCAGCCTTATATTGTTGAGCCTGCGATGAGGAACCCCAATTCGCCTCGGGTTTACGATACATTACCACCAAATACAGGGCGAAAATAATAATCATCGTGATCAGCGATGAAATGTAATCGATTAAAAACATAATCGCAATGCACATGACAAAACCGATCAAGCTAAGCCATTGATTGTAGTACTGAAAAAAATTAAAAAACAAAAACAATTTATTATTTCTGAAATTTCAAAAATTCCAAGGGACTTACCTTAAACGTGGGCCTCCAACCTAAGGGCTTAACAAAGGCCGCATGGAAGGTACAGAAATTAATCAAGGCATACGATGCCAAATAGAAGGTGGAAATCAATGGAGCGATAACATTCAGTTCACCAATCAGGACAAAGGCAGCGGAAATGAGGAATGTCAAAACATAACCACGATAGGGTTCGCCATGTTTGCCATAGGGTTTGGAGAAGAAAATCAAACCGGGATAGATTTTGTCAATACCCAAAGCCTGGACCAGACGTGGCACCGACAACAGATTCGTCAGGGCCGTACTCAAGGTGGCCGCGAAGCAGCCGGCATAAATCAAGGGACCCCACAGCGACATCAACTGCATCACGGAATATGAATTCGCCAGACCATATTCACAACTCTGCAACGTAAGAAGATAAGAGTAAGCAAATTATTTCAATTTTAATTCAAAATCAAATTCCTTTGACTTACATGATCGGCAGCACAGCTCAATTCCGAAGTGATAAGGGTACCATTAATCAAATCGCTAACATTTCCGGAGGCATCACGCACAGCTGCTCCACCGGCAAACAACACAAAAACGGCATACGAAATCATGGAAATCAACAAAGCCCACAAGGTACCCTTGGGAATGGCTGCTCCCGGTTCCTTTAAGTCACCACAAATATTTGCACCCGCCTGGATACCCGTTACACTGGGGAAGAAAATGGCAAAGACGCTGAAGAAATTCTGATCAACCTTCTCCGAGAAACGGTAATCCGAATTGAAATTCTCCTTGAAGGTGTCCCATGAAAAGCCCACAAAACCCTTGGCAATGCTCTCTTTATCATCACCCGGACCAATTGCGGCACCAATCAAGAAATCGAATATGGCCAAAACAATGGTAACCAAAAGGAAATTTTGGGCTTTCGTCTCCCATTCCATACCCACACAACAAATGACGATCAAGACCAAAATAGTAACAACACCAACGATACGGATATCATTGATATCGTTGTCGATGATTTTCAAACCACTTTCCTCTGCAAAAAGCAACAACAACAAATTAAAATCATAATCAAATATCCAAAGGTTTGGATTCACTTACTCAGCAAATCATTGAGGGAACTACAAAAACCAATCGTATTCATGGCTGCCGCCACCGCATTGGCAAAGGCAAAGACCACACCAACGGAAGCACCAAACTCCGGACCCAAGGAACGTGATATAATGAAATAGACACCGCCGCCCTTCACCTCACCATTTGTACTGATCGCCGAAAGGGACAACGTTGTAATCACACACACGGTGGCCGATATGCCAATAATCACCAAGGTTTGCCAAATACCCGATTGGGACACAACCCAACTGAGACGCAAGAACAGCATAACACCCCAGATATTCAGCAGACATGGTACCATTACACCGACAATCCAACCCAGTTTAATGTGATGCCCACTGGGGGCGGGTGCCGGATCGGGCATTTGAATTGTCTGAAAGTAAAAGGTGAAAAAACAGGTAAGGAGAATATTAATGGATTTCGGAGAGAGATTAATGGATTGGAGAGAGAGAGAGAGAGATAGAGAAAAGGGGAAGAATATTAAAATATTTTTTGGCGGAACTATCACTGGCCTCAAACGTGGATTTTTAAGGATTATTTTTGGCGGAACTATCACTGGCCTCAGGCGTGGATTTTTAAAGAATATTTTTGGCGGAACAATCACTGGCCTCAGGCGTGGATTTTTATTAAAGAATATTTTTGGCGGAACTATCACTGGCCTCAGGCGTGGATTTTTAAAGAATATTTTTGGCGGAACTATCACTGTCCTCAGGCGTGGATTTTAAAGAATATTTTTGGCGGAACTATAACTAGCCTCAGGCGTGGATTTTTAAAGACTATTTTTGGAGAGAATATCAGCGGCTCAGGCCTAAATTTTTAAAGAATATTTTTTGGCGGGAATATCAGCGGTTCAGGCGTGGATTTTTAAAGAATATTTTTGGCGGGACTATCACTGGCCACAGGCGTAGATTTTAAAAAAATATTTTTGGCGGGACTATCACTGGCCACAGGCGTAGATTTTTAAAGAATATTTTTGGCGGGACTATCACTGGCCACAGGCGTAGATTTTTAAAGAATATTTTTGGCGGGACTATCACTGGCCACAGGCGTAGATTTTTAAAGAGTATTTTTGGCGGGACTATCACTGGCCACAGGCGTAGATTTTTAAAGAATATTTTTGGCGGGACTATCACTGGCCACAGGCGTAGATTTTTAAAGAATATTTTTGGCGGGACTATCACTGGCCACAGGCGTAGATTTTTAAAGAATATTTTTGGCGGGACTATCACTGGCCACAGGCGTAGATTTTTAAAGAATATTTTTGGCGGGACTATCACTGGCCACAGGCGTAGATTTTTAAAGAATATTTTTGGCGGGAATATCAGTGTCCTCAGGCGTTGATTTTTAAAGAATATTTTTGGCGGGAATATCAGTGTCCTCAGTCGTTGATTTTTAAAGAATATTTTTGGCGGGAATATCAGTGTCCTCAGTCGTTGATTTTTAAAGAATATTTTTGGCGGGAATATCAGTGTCCTCAGGCGTGCATTTTTAAAGAATATTTTTAAGGTACTATTAGTTCCCCACCAGATGAAATATATTAATTCGAGGCCTACTGTCATTCTACCAACCAATAGTGGCAGAAACACTAAAGCGAGGATCTCAATCTCAAAATTCAAGTAAACGTTGTTTTCACTCACCGATAGATGGCATCATAATCACCAATGATAGGCTACAGTAGACTAATCATATACAAACTTACGCAGGATTAGTCGAGTAAGACGCCGATGCTTTTTTGGAAGCCCAATGCTCCCAAGAGGAGAAAAAACAAACCTGCGTACCACGTTCAATAGCTCTTCGGCTTATCGATAAAATCATCTATCTTTTTTCAAAGAACACTATGCTAAATTTTGGCTCTGAATCCATAACGATTCACTTTGTTTGCTTCTGACAGAATATTTGTTCCATATGCCAAGCTTAAAAAAGATTTCCAGGCGCGTCGGTCTTGTGCACAGTTCTTCCAATTTGAAATACCATGCTCCGAGATCTTGTCTTCTACTTGAGCTTTCCATTGGATTCGTGGCCTTCCTCTTTTACGTGATCCATCAGTTCGCTTTTATATGCCTTTGGACTGGGGCATCCTCATCCATTCTCACAACATGACCTAGCCAACGTAGTCGCTGCAGCTCGATACGTCTGTCAATACCGATGTCCGAGAATATATGGTACAACTCATGGTTTATTCGACGGCGATATTTACCCTCGAGCAGATCGGCCCATAGATCTTTCGGAGAATTTTTCTCTCAAACACACCAGGAGCTGCTTCATCTGATTGCACATGTACCCATGTTTCTGATCCATACAACAGCTCGGGTAATATCAGAGTCTTGTAGAATGTGAGTGTGGTCTGGCGAGAGATGGCCTTATTTCCGAATTGCTTACATAGACCATAGTAGCATCGGTTGGCCAACACAATCCCTTTCCGAATTTCAAAACTGATGTCATTAGTTTTAATTATGACAGTGCAAAGGTATATAAAATATTTAGACTACCTCGAAGCTGTAGTTCTCAGATTTTCACAGTTGGTCCGAGTCTACTGGACGTCTTGCACGTTGATACCATCAGCTTGGTCTTCTCGCCATTTACTGCCAGACCCACATTGACAGACTCCTTCTCAATTTGTTCAAAGGTGGCTGTTATCGTTCGCAATGTTCGACCCATTATGTCGATGTCGTCGGCATAGGCGAGTAACATATGCTGTTTGGTGTACAGAGTTAAATTTCTGTTCACCTTTGCCACTCGCATGACCTTTTTCAGCAGGATGTTAAAAAGATTACACGACAAACTGTCACCTTATCTGAATCCTCATTCGGTATTAAAGACTTTCGAGAGGTCCTATCGTCTTGTCTCCTTTTTTTGTGTACAAGGAACACAATATGTTGAGGTTCCAATTGTTGGGCCATAACAACCGATGGTTGCTCTCCGCTTGTAATAATCGACCGTGGCATCAGAATAAATGCCGAATATTATCGTGAAAATGTTCTGGAGGGTGTATTAAAGCCTTGGGTAAGCAAACATTTTGACCGCAGACCTTGGACATTCCAACAAAACTCAGCACCATCGCGCCACCCAAGAAGAGTTTCAAAATGAGGTTTTTCGCTTAATTTCCAGCGCACAATGGCCACCAAAATCTCCTGATATCAATCCGTTGGTCTATTATGTCTGGAGTGTTTTGCAAGGAGTATTCCACAAGGTTGGCACTAAAAAATACCAAAGTGTCGATCACCTCAAGCAAGCGCTTCGCCGGGAATTGATCAAAATACCGCAGAGTAACATTCTGGTACCGTGTGACGGTTTCATTGGCCGTTTGAAGGCCATAATTCGTGTAAAAAATGACCAATTCGAACAAATCTAAACTTATTCTAAAATTTGATGCTATTTCCGCCTTTTTTTTATTTCATTCATTTGAAGGCCATAATTCGTGCCAGTGGTGACCAATTCGAACAAATCTAAACTTATTCTAAAATTTGATGCTATTTCCGATATTTTTTGCTTTCATTCAATAATATTTAAAAAAATCGTTTGTTGCAGTTTTTTTATCCCACCCTGGTTAAAATTTTTAGTATTGTTGTCATATACCTTGACAATTCATATGTACGCGAGTTTATCGATAAACCTATTCCATGACACTTTTGAACTTAAAAATGTCCCGAATTTGAAAACCAAAATGTAATTAATTTCAATTTCCACAAAAAGAAAACACAATAAAATGTCACCAATAACTCGATTGGCTATCTGGAGATACTTCTTTCAAAATTCCCTGTCACTTCGAAGACATTTTAATAGATACAAATTATTAATGCGGGATTTTGAAATTTTCGACAAGGGCACAGTATTTTGATAAATTATATGTGTATACATTGAAAACTCTATATAGCGACAGACAAGATATTTGGTGTTAGAAGTAGAAAGACGATATCAAGCTGTCAAATGATATCAATAAACAAATATTCACTTTCCCAAAAAAAATAAAAAAAAAAATTGGTGATAGATATCAATATACAAAATTCGGGGCACTTGAAAGAATGACATGTGATGACATTTAGTTAGCCTAGCCCTGGCCTTGCACACAAATATTTACTTGTGATTATTTTCCCTACAACAAGCAAAAAAATTCTGACAATGATGTATTAGCTAATGTCAAAAAATAATAATAGGACTACTACTCCACAGACGTATTGGAATGTCGAACTCGTGATCATATGTTCAGAACTTTTTTTGATTTAATCGTAATTCAATTATTTAGTAGTGGGCCAATGCTGGGCAATTTATTGCAATATTGCCATTATTATTGTGGAGTGGAAAATTAATTTAAAAAAAAATTTGGGTTCTGGACCTAACCGGTTTTATGGGAATGCCTTAGGAGCGGTGAAAATAAAGTAAACCAATCGATATTAAAAAAAATATTGTATAAAAAATATAACAAAATTAATTGCTAAAGAAGTTCGGAATGTCACATCTTCGCCCTTGATAGGTGGAGAAAAATCTGGGAATCTCAACAAAATCCAAACATCTTGAATGGTTTTGGATCATGGCATAATTATACAAGGTAGTCTCATGCAGACATATGATTCCAATTTTTTCATAAATTTACTTTTGACAATCTTCAGCTTTCAAAATTTAATTGAAAATACCCTGCCTCCAAATGTACGCACAGTATGTGTTCCGTGGCAAAAAATTGCTAAATTATCTTGCAGTGCGATGGAGATATCGGGAGAAAAGGAGAGAGGAGAAACGTATTTTCAGAAAAAGAAGAAAGAACAAGAAAAACGTGAGCGTGAGCAAATCGAGATGTACAGGAGTCAGAATGAAGTACGGCAATTCCATCAACGAGTAAAACATCAAACCGAAGGCTTTGTTGGTGCAGGCACATCCTCCTGTAGAAGACAGATACTGATAGGGTGTTGAGGATCTGGAAGGAGCATTTTGAAAAGCTTCTGGTATCAAATAGTGGCGGTGAAGAAGATATTCCAGTACCAATAAGAGATGACGGTATAGAGTGTATACCACCTAGCTGAGATGAGTTCAGAATAGCAATCAATCGACTGAAGCCGATGGATTACCAGCCGAACTATTCAAGACCGGTGGTCAGATGCTGGTCAGGAGCATACACTAGTTGATTAGTACAATTTGGCTAGAAGAATGCATGCCCAATGATTGGAACCTCAGCATCCTATGTCCCGTGAACAAAAATAGGGACAATACGATATAGAGTCTCCTTCTCTGTGTGATCGTGGAAAAGACCCATGAAAAACACATCGACACATTCCACCTATTTGTTGACTATAAAGCCGCATTCGACAGCCCTATCCGTTCCGAGGTGTTTAAAGCCATGTCTGCGTTCGGCATTCCTGCAAAATTAATACGGCTATGCAGAATAACTTTAACTGGTACAAGGTCAGCAGTTAATGTCGGAAAGGACCTCTCGGAGCCCTTCAATAACTAACGAGGATTCAGACAAGGTGACAGTTTGTCGTGTAATCTTTCTAAAATCCTGCTGGGAAAAGGTCATACGAGATGCAAATGTGAACAGAAATGACACTCTGTACACCAAACAGCATATTTTACTCGCCTACGCCGATGACATCGACACAATGGGTCCAACATTGAGAGCGATTGAGAAGGAATCTGCCAAATTTGGACTGACAGTAAATGGTGAAAAGAATAAGCTGATGGTATCAACGTGCACCAACTGTGGAATTTGAAGGCTACAGCTTCGAGGTAGTGAACGATTTTGTATACCTCGATACCGTCATAAACAAAACTAATAACATCACCTTTGAAATCCGGAGGAGAATAGTGCTGGATGCTACTATGGTCTGAGTAAGCAACGCAAGACCACCTCTCGTCGGATAAAATTCACACTCTACGAGACGCTGATATTATTCGCAAGCAGATGATGTAGAGCTTGGAGTGATTGAGAGATAAATTCTCCGCAAAATCTCTGGACCGATCTGCATCGATGGTCAATATCGCCGTCGAATGAACCATGAGTTTTACCATATATTCTCGAACATCGGTATTGTCAGACGTATCGAGCTGCAGCTACTATGTTGGCTGGGTCATGTTGTGAGACTATATGAGAATGCCTTAGCTCAAAAGGCATATAAAAGCGAGCCAAGTGGCCTTCTACGTGAACCATGTAGAAGGCCACGAAGTCAGAGTAGAAGACAACATCTCGGAAAATTGCCTTTCAAATTGGATAAGACCGACGCGCTAGGAAATCTTTTTTAAGCTCGTTCTGTCATAAGTCTGCTAAGTAAAATTTGACTGCCACATTAGCAATATTAGGGGTAAACACATAAGAGGACTTGCGGAATGACCTGTTAAGCTGGCTTCTTTTATTGTAAAATATTAAAGGATAACGGCGTCAAAATTCAAGTTTGACTCTAATATTCCTTTATAAATTGGCATTTCACATAAAGCGAAAGGCTGAATCCTCGTATGTGTTTCCCCCTTTATATGTCGAATTCATTTTTTTTGAGGAGGGTTTATTTTATTGCGAATCAATTCTCTCTATGTATTCGGAAGCGTATTACAAATGTTATACTAATGCCTATATGTTATTCTAATGCCTATATGTTATACTAATGCCTACTGTGTGGCATTGAAATATGCTGCGGAACAATTTGTGAAAAAAATCGAATGGATCTTCAACAAAATTTCAAAATCTTTAGTTTAGAAAACTATTTTTATTTGAAAACTATTTGTAAAACGTTCACAAAATACCCGTTTTCCATCATTGTATTCAATTTTTTATTCTCAAATAGGTGTTAATTTTTCTTAATAAATAGCGCATTAGTTTTCAAAAGTGGACTAGCAACTGTCTGTCTATATAGGCAGAAACAGTAATGAGTAATTTTTGTAAAGCAGAATTTTTATACAAGTGCTACCAATCAATTAGCAAAGATTGTTGTTTTTCGTTTTAAATAAATTTAAATTATTTTTATTTTCTTGTTTTTTTTGTTGTGGTCTGGTTTTGGAAGTGCCAGACGTAAATGAATTAGTATCTGTGTCATAAAACATTAAAAATTAACACTTTTATTGATTCGAATTAAGCACGTTGTTGAGAAGTGTTCGAAGGAATTTTGTAGATTTTTCGCCATGGCTACTTTTAGAATTTTTGTAGAAGATTCGTTGGTAAATTTTGTACTTAAAATAATATACATAGGTATATTTTTGTAAAATAAATTAAAAATTATAAGTAATAAGGAGCAAGATCAGTGACAAAGCCTGTCAATTAGGTAAATCATAAGTATGCATTTTTGAGTATTTCTTGTCCATGCGTATTTTTGTGTGATCATAAATAAAGACCATAAATTTGCCCAACCCCAAATCTATTTTCAAAGTTCAATGTATGTCCTAGAAATGCATGTGTAGTTTTATGTATTAATATTAAGGTTTAGATCTAAGAAGATATTATGAATAAAGTGAGTTTCCCTCGAGTTGAGTAGTTTTGGAACGAAATAGTTTTTATCATTTCTAACATTTTCCTTTCACAGTTTTTCGAGATATTATCACTCTGGCCATTTTTCTAATTAGCACCACTTATTGTCCCACTTTGGAATATTTCAGCCAATGTCTAAAAAATCTAATTAGTAATCACCGTGGGCTAATTTTCCCGATACATTTGTATTGCATTCAAGAATTAATTATTTTGTAAAATTTATCATTTGCATGGATTTAATTACGAAAATATTACTACTCGCCGTTTAACAATAGTGTCTAGCACATGTCGTTTTTTTTTTACAATCCGTCCACACCGAATTACATTAATTATGATATAGATCTGCATTAGGGTTTCGAACAAAACGTACATGTCTACACGTGAAAATTTGTATCACGAATTTATGTCATGATTAACAAAAAATGACGTAGGATTTGAAAATGAAAGATGACTTGCGGTCTAATTTGTAAACGTATCCTTCAATACGATTGGATTGATTTCGTCAGCAGTTCACATTTTGGGGGGGGGGGGGGGGGTAGTAATGAAATTTGAGCTTGCAATGACCTTATTAATAGATCTCGATTCTAGCTTTCTTACTAGATCTATTAATAAGGTTAACCAGCAATCGTAAGTCAGCTGTTTTTTCTCAAGTCCCCCTGGATGGCCTTATTTATAACATCAATGAAAAACGGGATTAAGGGTCTAGGTTCGCCATACAGAGATTTTAAGTAGAGATTGCCGTGAGTTGTACTACTTTGATGTAAATAAGAATATCGACGTAGCAGTAGGTGAAAGTTGTCATGATATGATATATTTCCTAATATTTCCTATGATATGAGAATTTGCGAAAGCCAACCTGGCTAGGGATACGTAGTCGTGTGCAGAAGTCGACTTTTAGAATTTTCGATTCTGACATCTGACCAAAAAGTCGATTTTTGCCTTTGACTAAAAAGTCGACTCTTCGATCTTTCGACTTTGTCAAACCTATTCAAAATCGATTTTCGACTTTCAACGACTTTATTAAAAATTTGTTTTTTATATGAATGTTTATATTTTTTATATGAACACATAGTACAATTATAAAAGGTAACAGCAAATCCCACCTGATTTGGTTCCAACGTAATACTAGTGTCAATATGAATTTGACAAATTAGTTTTTTTTTAAAATCACCCAACAGGAAAATTAGGAACGCATACAATTTGAAATTATTCTTTATTATATGTGCTCCCGTATTCAATTTACTCAATCTGCCTGCTGGGAAAGTTAGAGGAAGCAAATCTTTCTTCATGGAATAACTCGCAATTCCCTGCATTTTCATATGTGTTACACATATAAGTGGTAATGGCTCAATTATAAAAAAGATGTGGAAGCGGTAGAAATATAAATTTGATAGATTTTCATTCATGTTTTTCAAATTTTATTTTGAGGATTCGAAAATATTTCATTTTCAAAATAAATATAATTTGTTTGCTTGTTTATATTTTTCCGTGAAGTATAACTGACATTAGTATAACTTACAACAACAAATTTCCATGTGGTTGTTGTATCGTTTGTTGTACAACAACACTTGCTGTTACCTTCTATTATTATACCATGATATGAACAGATAAAATAGTTCAAGGTCTATATATTGGGTCATCCAGTAAAATAACCATAACCATAATAACCTCTGACAAAGGCATCGATATAATTTTCAATTTGTTAAAAAATTCTGAAATCAATAATTTATTAAGATAAATCAGGACTGTGTTTATTTGCGCTACAACAACAATTTTTGACAGAAAACATAGATACAGGGTTGTGTATTTCCTGAAATTCGCCTTCTGGATGATGATATTTAGGCCATGATAAAGTTCTGAAATGTGAAGAAAATTTGAAAGTCCATCACGAAAAGTCGACTTTGAGATTTCCTCAAAAATCAAAAATCGACATGGACTTTTTGACTTTTCAAAACAAAAAGTCGATTAGTCGAAATTCGATTTACTTATACCTAAACCATGGCATAATTAAAGAAGGTAGTCTCAATGGAGAATTTGATCATGGCAACCCTTATTATTTGGAACTCATCCATCAATTTTTTAGTAATATAAGGCCCGTACCTAAATTCATTGCGTTGCGTACTAAAATATCCACCTTTTCACCTTTATAGGGTTTGTTGAACGTCCGTATTACCCAAATACGGAAGGCCGTTATTTACTTGTGTGTCAATTGAAAACAGCGAAAATTGGTGAAAACATTTTCTTAATTAACCGAAAAATGTTTACATTTATAGAAACACAAATTTTTCAATGACTGGAATTCTATTTTCAAAGAACAAAAAAATTCAAAATACGCATTGTCATAGTTGAAAATGTTCAACTTTAAATTTTTATACGCAATGCGTATTTGGGTAATATTCATTGAAATACATGTATTTTACTTTTGAGGTGAATAAAATCGTACGCATACGCATGAATTTAGGTAGGACCCTAAAAAAGAAATTCCATAAAATTTAATGTACGACGATTGGCATATTTTCAATAAATTAAACAAAATATAGTTTTTAAAGCTGAACATTGATCTCAAGATTTAACCATGGTTGTTACATCTTATATTTATAAGTTTTAAGGGCAGGGAACTTCAAAATATTTATAAATATAAATTATTTATAAATGATATGCGTACAATTCGAAGGAAGATATTGGCTAATTTTTGAAAAAAAATTGGAAACATATGACTGCATGAGACTACCTTTATAATTATGCCATGTTCCTAAACCTAGGTAGTAGTCCATTTAGCAAAGCTGATGTCTCGATTAACTGTCAAAGTGGGTAATTTCTAGTTGAATTCGATGTGCAGTGTTGCCAACCATGTGGAATATTATAAGGAAAAATTGACAGAAGGTCGAGACCAAGATCTATTAATAAGGTCACCAAGATAGCAATCGAAATCGGAAAACAGCTGTTTTTTCTCAAGTCTAATGTCAAAAATTTCGACTTTGTTTACGTTTTCATAATGGAAGTCAATTCACAATAATGCATTTTGACAGCAAACTTGAGAGGTATCGATAATCAGCTGGTCTCCCTTGGTGACCTTATTTATAGGCCATGGTCGAGACCAAGATCTATTAATAAGGTCACCAAGGGAGACCAGCTGATTATCGATACCTCTCAAGTTTGCTGTCAAAATGCATTATTGTGAATTGACTTCCATTATGAAGACGTAAACAAATCCGAAATTTTCGACATTAGACTTGAGAAAAACAGCTGTTTTCCGATTTCGATTGCTATCTTGGTGACCTTATTAATAGATCTTGGTCGAGACAATAACAAAGGTTTTTGTTTTGATACATCACCTTATTATTGCATCATGGCAAGATCTATTAATATTGTCACCCAGCTAGCGAAAGTCAGCTGTTTTTTTTTTTCTTCTCAAGACTAATGTCAAAAAATTGAACTTTGTTTACCTTTTTATAATGCAAGAAAATTCACAATAAAGGATTTTGACAGCAAAATTGAGAGGCAGTTGGTCTCCCTGGATGGCCTTATTTATAGGACTTGGCTTTCCCATTCCTTTTGGGAAATAAATGAATGACTTTCTCCTAGGATCTGAGCAGTAATATTCTTGTGAGACCCTTCATTCTTGAATCTTGTCTATTAGGATTGCTGAACGTCAAATACTTCCTCTCTAATTCTATTAACAAATGTTGGTTTAATTTTCTATTACGACTTTCCAAAGTATTTCTCTTTGTGCAAAGTCATTGCTTTATAGGAAATAAGAATTTCCATTACCAAACAAAACAAAATTTCAATTGCGTCTTGTTGAAAAAAATATATATCTACCGTCTAAATCCCCAACCTTTCGAAATTACATGCAATTCAATAATATTACCAATTCAAAACATTTTGTAATTGACTGATAAACCCCAAAACGATGAAGTGCTAAAGAGAACTCATCGAGACAGTATTCAGGAAATATTTCATTTGAAAGAGTTATATATTTACATTCGATTTACACATTGGTCGGACGGTAACACTTAACATAAATGTGAAGTGTTGTTGTTGCTGCTGATTTTTTTTAATTACGTTAATAATATTATCAGAAAAAAAACTGGGTTCTTGAGAAAGAAAGGAAAAAATGACACACTTCTCGGTGTGTGAAGTACTTTGCGATTAAATGGGAAATGTAGACAAGAACCCACAATATGGGTAATGTGGTTATCGGGAAATTTGTAACGTTTGGAAAAAATCTTAGAAAAAAATATATGTAGAAGAAAAAAACTAACTTTGATAGAAAATTGAAAATAATTGACAGCTTGTCATTCATTTATAATTTTGTTAATACAATTATATTTGATATCTTCTTATAATAGACGCCACTTAAGTGGACATTTAAGTATGAAAAATATTCCGTAATATTTTGAAAAAAAAATATTAAGTTATCAATTTTGAGTTTTTTTCATTACAGAATGTAAATGCGATTTCCCTGTGGGACATTTTCGTATAACTTCAGGTCCGTGCACACTACTTAATTTACGTCATGACCGATATCGTCTATACGTACATATTTTAAATGGCGCTTAAGTTTTCGCTTAATGACTCAAAAATTCGTTTGTTTGAGGGATCAAAATATACGTTGTCTTCGCAGAAAAAGATTTCATAACCTGACAAGGCCCATGGGGTCTATACAGTAGACCACGGATATAAGAACATAAAAAAAATCGAGAAATTTGTTCTTATAAGCGGGTTTTTCTTATATGAATGTATTTTATATAATAAACCGCATTCTTATATAGGTGTAACCTTTTCTTATGTCCGTGTTTTTCTTATATAAGATGTTCTTATATCCGTGGTCTACTGTATATAATTTACAAGATCTATTAATAAGCCGAAATCGAACTCTAAACATGGGCTATTTAGTAGAGTTCCTAGAAAAAAAAACACTTGAGATGAAAAAAACTGCAACCAACTTCAGACTGCTGTCATTACTAAGCCACTCGTCCGACAGCTGTCAAAATTTATTCCAGTGACAGCTCATTACATTTGAGCACTCCAGCACTTAAATGTAAATAAACCTTTAGTGTCTCGTAGCATCGCTCGTTACCGTGATACTGGTAGCGTAGTCCGACGTCAAGGAAGGGGACGGAAGAAAACAGCAACATCAGCAGAAAAGGTTCGAAAAGTAAAGAAACGACCTTATAGAAATCCGCGTTGCAGTGGCTGAAAAATGGCTCGTGAGCTGAACATATCGCAATATTCCATTCGGCAAATATTGAAAAATGAGCTCGGGGTAAAGCCATTGAAATTCCAAAAGGTGCAAAAACTTACACGGCAACAGAAAGAAAATTGACTCAAAAAGGCTAAAGAGTTGCTTCGCTTGGTCGAAAGTGGTGAACGGCCGAATTTGGTTTTCTCCGGTGAGAAAACATTCGTTGTCCAGCAGTTTGTAAACAAATCAGTTTGCAAGCGATTATTTTGATCGTATTTACTTGCCATAGAGGTCAGCTAAAAATGTGCACCTTTGGTTGGCCACCAAAACAGCCGATGGTCGCTCTGAGCTCGTAATTATCGACCGTAGCATCAGAATAAATGCCGCAAAAATATTCTGGAGGGTGTATTAAAGCCTTGGGCATGCAAACATTTTGGCCGCAGATCCTGGACATTCCAACAGGACTCTGCACATCGCACTCAGCACGCGGATTGGTATCCAGAGATTTTCCTCGCTTCATTTGCGGCGCACAATCTCCGGATACCAATCCGTTGGACTATTGTGTCTGGAGTATTTTGGAAAGTAATTGTACGTTTACATTTAACCGGATTTCGTTAACCCAGTGGGTTCCAATAGTCAAATCCTTTGCATATATGTCAAATAAATCCTTATAAAGTAGGTTAACCCTTTAAAAAGTTCTAATATACAAGGAGTTTAAGGCTGGTACTAAAAAATAGCAAAGTGTCGACCACCTCTAGCAAACGCTTCACCGGGAATGGGCCAAAATACCGCAGAACAACATTCGGGCAGTGTGTGACGGTTTCATTGGCCGTTTGAAGGCCGTAATTCGTGCCAAAGGTGACCAATTCGAACAAAACTAAATTTACTCTAACATTTTATGTCATTTCCGACATTTTTTGCTTTCAATTAAATAAAATTAAAAAAAAAATGTAAAAATTATGGCGTTTGATTTTGTTTCAGTTTTTGTTTTGTCACACCCTGTAAGTGTACCTATGGTGGAGGGTATCAAAAGTTCTGCCCGTTCGAACTTAAAGCGTTTTTCACTTGTTTATTTTTCTTTTCTACAAGTTAAAAAAATTCCCCATCAATAATTACCTGTTCACCCGAAACTTCACATTGCAGCTGGCCAATGGAGGGTCTCTTCTTGTCACGTATGGTCATACGATAATTTTCCATGCGGGGTAAGGCATCTCTGGAAAAAAGAAGAAAATATAAAAATGAAAAAGAAAATCCCACAATATATTTGTTTTTGCTTTAACCCATTCGGGCGCCACCCTCCTTTTGAAAAAAACACCTCAGGTGGCAATACAACTGTCAGAAAACAACCGATTTAATATTTTGTATTGAATCATTTCCTATGCTACACCTAACTTCATGCTGAAACTAAATTTTATACAAAAATCGATATTTTATTAATAAAATATTTAAGTATTGAAATTAAATTAAAATTTTTGAAGAACAAATGTCTTCTGACGTTATCTGGGTTAGTTCGAAAAAACCCCCCGTCATAAAAGAGGTGTGGAATTGATATCATATCTTATTGTTATTCTCTCGCTACAGATTCACTTTTATTCGTCAGCCAGCCAGTCAGACACTTCATTTAAATGATAATAACAAGAACAAGAAAATAACAAAAAAAAAAAAAAAAACATATGTTTACAAAATGTTAATTATGCCGGAGAGCAGCTATTGCCGAATGCAAAAGTGGAAGCAAATTTCGATTTTGTTTTTATTTTATTTTTGGTAGGTATTGAATAATAAATGTTAATAAGTTTTGTTTTTCTGTGTGGTTTTTTTGTTTGTTTATAGCATCCGAATACCAATGCACAATAATGTGTTTATAATATAAATGATTTGTTCCTTGTTTTGTTTTTGTTCGAAGTTAGATGTTTGGTCGGTTGGACTGTTGTTCTCCGTATTCTTTTGTTATTCTTAGTAATTTTGTATCGGTTTGAACGGGTTCAAACAAGTTAAAACTGAAATGTCCATTCATACCGGCTAACCAACCAGCCAACCAACTGAAAACATTTAGTCATCAAACATTCCAAAGCAATCAGTCAAGAAGTTGAAAGAGAAGATAATTCATAGCTATTATGAAATTATTGTGATTCTGCTTTAAGGGGGGCAGCGCATAGAAGGCCTAAAAATGAAGAAGACCTCAGGGTGAGGAACTTTGGAGCCATAAGAGAAGATAGAATGATTGGAAAAAAGTCTTTCTATATAGAAGTTTTATATCTAAAGATGGTCTGTAAACGTTTAAGGTCATAGGGTTTATGAAAGCCGCATCGAAGTCGCCAGATTAGAATTGGTGCATTCCTCCTGATTGGTGCCCTGATTGGTTGGGAAAACTACAGATAAACCTAAAGTCGAAGAAGAGACTTACGAGGAAAAGCTAGGCGAAACACTACACCTCGATGGAAAGTACCGTGTTGTCTTCAATAAGTTGAAAGCCGCATCGAAGTCGCCAGATTATAATTTAAGAATTGGTGCATTCCTCCCGATTGGTGCCATGATTGTTTGGGGAAACTACAGATAAAATAAAGTCGAAGCAGAGATTTACGAGGAAAAGCAAGTCGAAACACTAAATCTCGATGGAAAGTATCGTGTTGTTGTCTTCAATAAGTTGTCTAATTGTAGGAAATCTGTGAAGAAAACTAGAAACGGATCGTTCATTTATTTCCATTAGTTAATTTTAGTTCAATCGTTCATTGGTACATATCAGTTAGGCCAAATAACGGGAAGAACTAGATAAACGATTGGATCAAATTGAAAGCGAGCAACGAATGAACTGAACCTAGCACCGATCGTTTCGTTTGGGAAATAGTTCCATTGAACTAGTTCGTTCCGGAACGACCCAACTCTAGTGAACATGGTTCCGCGATGTAGCCAGTGATAATTCGACAATGTCAGTTGAAATGGCTTCCTGGATGTCGTTGCTAAATTGTCGTTTCAGATGTGTCGAGGGGATGGATCCTGAATCACAATATAATGGTTGGGATGCGTGGGCAGGTGACATACAAAACTGCAACAAAGTCAAACGCCATAATTTTTACTTTTTTTATACCCTCCACCATAGTATGGAGGGTATATTAATTTTGTCATTCCGTTTGTAACTCACCGAAATATTCATTTCCGACCCTATAAAGTATATATATTCTTGATCGGGGTAAAATTCTAAGACGATCTAGCCATGTCCGTCCGTCTGTTGTAATCACGCTATCTTCCGAAGGAATTTAGATAGGGTGCTGACATTTTGCATAGGGTTGTCTTTTGTCTGCAGGCAGGTCAAGTTCGGAGATGGTATATATCGGTCCACGTTTAGGTATAGCTCCCATATAAGGGTACCCCCCAAATTTTCGGTATTTTGGGGTTCTTGAGCGCGTTTTTCGACAGAATTCGCTGAAATTTGGTACTTTGGGTTCTTATTGGGTACCAAATGTTGCCACAAAAAATTATAAATATAGACCCACTTTTTCTGGTAGCCCCCATATAACGATACCCCCTAATTTTCAGTATTTTGGGGGTTTGGTCGTATTTTTCCACTGAATTGGCTGTAATTTAGTACTTTGAGTTCTAAATAGATTCCAAATCTCTCCACAAAAAATTATGAATATAGGTCCATTTTTCTCTGGTAGCCCCCCATATAAGGGTACCCCCAATTTTCGGTATTTTGGGGTTCTTGATCGCATTTCTCCACCGAATTCGCTGAAATTTGGTACATTGGGTTCTTATTGGGTACCAAATATCTCCACTAAAAATTATAAATATAAGTCAATTTTTTCTGGTAGCTCCCATATAAGGGTACCCCCAAATTTCAGTATTTTGGGATTCTTTAGCGCATTTTTCAACCGAATTCGCTGAAATTTGGTATATTGGGTTCTTATTGGGTACCAAATATCTCCACTAAAAATTATAAATATAAGTTATTTTTTTCTGGCAGCCCCCATATAAAGGTACCCCCAAATTTCGGCATTTGGAGGATCTTGAGCGTGTTTTTCAACCGAAATCACTGAAATTTGGTATTTTGTAGCCGTATATGGAAACAAATCTCCCTACCAAAAATTATTAATATAACCCCATTTTTATATTAATATAATTACCTGATTTTTTCGCGTTTGGGTTTGGTTCTAACACTCTGTTGTAATCATTTCACCTGCGAAGGATATCGAGATAAAAAACTAGAACGTACGGTTCGATAATGAACTATATGTGAACTATATTGTTTACATATGGTATGTTCCCGTACTGCAATAATCTACTATTTTTTACTCCGATAACATTTTTTTCCTTTATGATATCGAAGAAAATGGTAAATTCGAGTAGACCAATAATCGGATTGTAGAAATGTCGGTATATGTCAATTTTTTGGTATGTTCCCTATATTTTCATTTCAAGTACCTGTCAGTATATCTATGGTGGAGGGTATGCTAAGTTCGGCCCGGCCGAACTTAACGCTTTTTCACTTGTTTAATTTTATTGAATGAAAGCAAAAAATGTCGGAAATAGCATCACCTTCGGCATTATGGCCTTCAAACGGCCAATGAAACTGCCACACGCTGCCCCAATGTTGTTCTGCGGTATTTTAGCACATTCTCAGCGAAGCGCTTGCTTTTGAGGTGATCGACACATTTTTTTAGTGCCAACCTTGCTTTCCAAAATACTCCAGACACAATAGTCCAACGGATTGGTATCCGGAGACTTTGATGGCCATTGAGCGCTGTAGAGTTGGGTAGATCCGGAACGAACTAGTTCTTTGGAACTATTCCGAGAAAGGAACGATCGGAGAGTTGGGTAAATCTGGATCCGCTGTAGAGTTGGGTAGATCCGGAACGAACTAGTTCTTTGGAAGTATTCCGAGAAAGGAACGATCGGTACTAGTTCCAGCTCTATATTAGTTATAGTTAGTTCCTTTTTCTGATTTCGTTCCTTTTTGGTCTTGTTCTTTTTTCTGATCTCGTTCCTTTTACTGATTTCGTTCCGTTATTCCCATATTCTTCATTCGTTCTCGTTCGTTTTTCAAATGCTGTCACATTGTCGACAATATATAAGGTTACGCTATCAATTTATTGATGTGTAAATAGTAAAATTAATTTATTTAAAATATTTTTATTTATGTATTAAAAAAAATAAATTATGGTCCTGCAGTAGCATTCTATAGCTTCTAAATATTCTACTAAATAGAAATTATTTAAAATAATTTTTTTTGTCGTATTTCGACAATTTTTAATTTTTTCATCTATTAACAAATCAACACGGATTTATGTGAGCTAAAAAAAAGAACGATGAAAGAGAGAGATTCAAAGGAATTATCTAGGAGTGGGAACTATATGG
Source organism: Musca vetustissima (assembly GCF_032173495.1). Classification (NCBI taxonomy): domain Eukaryota; kingdom Metazoa; phylum Arthropoda; class Insecta; order Diptera; family Muscidae; genus Musca; species Musca vetustissima. The sequence goes on from NW_026887332.1 coordinate 74,474, forward strand.
AGCAAAGGAATTGTATGAAGTAAAGGAACTATATGGAGCAAATAAACTACATTAAGGAACTAGTTCCTTTTTTAAAAAAATGAACGAGAAAGATCGATCCGCTACGTGAACTAGATTGCCTAACTATAGTGCCCTGGAAATGAAGCGAGGAACCTCATTTTGTAACAATTCTTGAGTGGCGCATGCTGAGTCCTGTTGGAATGTCCAAGGTCTGCGGCCAAAATGTTTGCGTGCCCAAGGCTTTAATACATCCTCAAGAATATTTTCGCGATAATATTCGGCATTTATTCTGTTTAATTGTAGAAAGTCTGTGGAGAACACTAGAAGTGTACAAATGAATTATATGAAGAACTGAGATTATTGGAGGAGCAGGTAATTTATTTAGAAGAATCTCTGGCAATTTATTTAGAATAAACAAAACTGGAGGAACGTGCTGTGGCGGAAAATCCAATGGAGGTTGTTTCGAAACCAAGAGATTATGATAAAAAGCGTAATATCACTGAAGAAGAATCAGAACAAACCAGTTACGCAAATTAAATTGAATAGAAGGAACTCCTGTACAGGAATTGTTTTCTAGTAGAAACAAAAGTCGAAAAAAATATTTCTAATACGGAAAAACAAGGCGACTTCCTCGATCCTCGTTGTCAAATACTGTGTTGTCTTCAAAATGTTGTCTAATTGTAGAAAGCCTGTGGAGAAAACTAGAAGCGGGCAAATGCCTATGATAAAGACATTAGTTGCTATACGGATACGCAGTCCAGCGCAAAAGTAGACTTTTAGACTTTTGAATTTTTGCTTTTGACTCAAAAGTCGACTTTTCGATCATTCGATATTGTCAAACCTGTTCAAAATCGATTTTCAACTTATACCGACCGATGCAAAATCCACTAAGAAAATAATTTTTTATATAAATTGTTGTCAACAGATTAAATAAGGTTATGGAATGTATTCGATCTTGAGAAGTCGATTTTGCGTTTTCATCGGAGATTAAAAGCCGACTTCGACTTTCTGACTTTCAAAACAAAAATGGATTAATCGATTAGTCGACTTACGTATCCCAAAGTTGCTAATGAGAAGGACAATTTATACAAAGGGAAGCAGCAAAACTTGCATAGAATTCTGAAGCAAAAATGTCCGAAGACGAGAGAGTTGTATGTGGAAATCCAGCTAATTTGAATAAACGAAAAGACAAGAACTAACTTGAATTCCCTAAGAAGCTAAGATCGTAGAAGAGATTTTTATAAAAAACGATACTCAAATCCTCGTTGTTAAGTACGGTATTATCTTCAAAAAGTTGTCTAATTGTAGAAAATCTGTGAAGAAAACTAGAAGCGGGCAAATGCCTATGATAAAGACATTAGTTGGTAATGAGAAGGACAATTTATACCAAGGGAAGCGGCAAAACTTGCATAGAATTCTGAAGTGGAAATATCCCGGAAGGGGATAGCTGTATGTGGAAATCACGGTAGTTTTGAAGAAACGAAAAGACAAGCATTAACTGGAATTACCTATGTCCGTATACATAAAAAATGTTCATCTCTGGAACAACCCATTGAGTGAGGAGCATTTTCCCTTATCCATGATCTTAACTCGGTGTCTAAGAAAAACGTCGTTAGCTGGATGATAAAGACAGCAGTAACGAAAACATTATGAAATTAAAATAAGATCCAATTCTAGTAAAGACAACTGGAGATTAGGGATATTTAAATCGACTTGCGAATAATCGTCTTTTTGTACTTACTTACTTACTTACTTAGCTGGCTTGTTACAGAACGGTTGTTCCATAAGACGAGCTTAAAAAAGATTTCCAAGCGCGTCGGTCTTGTGCGCAAATCCACCAATTTGGAAGACCAAGTTCCAAGATGTTTTTTTCTACTTGGTCTTTCCATCTGATTCGTGGCCTTCCCCTTCTACGGGAACCATCAGTAGGCTCATTTTTATATGCCTTTTGAGCTGGGGCATTTTCATTCATCCGCACAACATGGCCTAGCCACCGTAGTCGCTGCAGCTCAATACGACTGACTATGTCGATGTCCGCGTATAAATTGTAGAGCTCATGGTTCATTCGACGCCGATATTCACCGTCGACGCAGATCGGCCCGTAGATCTTTCGGAGAATTTTTCTCTCAAACACCCCAAGCGCTGCCTCATCTGCTTGCGCAAGTACCCATGCTTCTGATCCATATAATAGCACGGGTAGTATGAGCATCCTGTAAAGTGTGACTTTGGTCTGGCGAGAGATGGCCTTGTTTCTAAACTGCTTACTTAGACCATAGTAGCATCTGTTGGCCATCACAATCCTTCTCCGAATTTCAAAACTGATATTATTCGTTTTATTTATGGCGGTACCAAGGTATATAAAGTCTTTAACTACCTCGAAGCTGTAGTTCTCAAGTTCCACAGTTGGTCCGAGTCTACTGGACGTCTTGCGCGTTGATACCATCAGCTTGGTCTTCTCGCCGTTTACTGCCAGACCAACTTTGGCAGACTCCTTTTCAATTTGTTCAAAGGTGGCTGTTACCGCTCGCAATGTTCGACCCATTATATCGATGTCATCGGCGTAGGCGAGTAACTGATGTTGTTTGGTGTACAGAGTGCCATTTCTGTTCACCTTTGCGTCTCGTATGACCTTTTCCAGTAGGATGTTAAAAAGATCACACGACAAACTGTCGCTTGTCTGAATCCTCGTTCGGTATTGAAGGGCTCCGATAGGTCCTTTCCTACTTTAACGGCTGACCTTGTGCCACTTAAAGTTATCCTGCATAGCCGTATTAATTTTGCAGGAATGCCGAACGCAGACATGGCTTTAAACACCTCTAAACGGATAGGGCTGTCGAATGCGGCTTTATAGTCGACAAATAGGTGGTATGTGTCGATGTGTTTTTCGTGGGTCTTTTCCAGGATTTGGCGCAGAGTGAAAATCTGGTCAATGGTGGATTTGCCAGGTCTGAAGCCGCATTGGTATGGTCCGATGATGTCATTGACATTGGCTTCAATCGTTCACACAGCACACTGGATAGCACTTTATATGCGATGGGAAGGAGACTTATTCCTCTATAGTTGGCACATATCGTCTTGTCTCCTTTTTTGTGCACGGGACACAGGATGCTGAGGTTCCAATCATTGGGCATGCATTCATCTAGCCAAATTGTGTTAATCAGCTGGTGCATGGTCCTGACCAGCATCTGGCCACCAGTCTTGAATAGTTCGGCTGGTAACCCATCGGCTCCTGCTGCTTTGTTGTTCTTGAGCCGATTAATTGCTTTTATGACCTCATCTTGGCTAGGTGGTATACACTCTATACCAACATCTCTTATTGGTTCTGAGGTATCTTCTTCATCACCACTATTTGATACTAGAAGCTTTTCGAAATGCTCCTACCAGATCCTCAACACGCTGTCTGTATCTGTCACCAGGTTCCCTTCTTCGTCTCTACAGGAGGATGTGCCTGCACCAAAGCCTTCGGTTTGGTGTTTTACTCGTTGGTAAAATTTCCGGACTTCATTCTGACTCCTGTACATCTCGATTTGCTCACGCTCACGTTTTTCTTGTTCTTTCTTCGTCTTTTTGTACTGAAAGACCTAAAAGTCGAAGACGACTTTTGATCTTCAAGAAAATCGCAGTCGACTTGTCAAGATAGACTTTCGATTTTCTTCATAAGTACCTCATTAATTAACACAAACTCCAAATTTCCCGAACACAATTGATCGAGGTATGGTCAGCATATAGAATTCGAATGGAGTTATTATCCATAAATCGTCCTATATAAATGAATTGACAAAATATATCCTTGTTGAAGACAAATGCCGTTGGGTACCCCATGATTTATTCATCCTCTGAATACATCTAATCTAAATTACGATTAGTTAATTATTATTTTTTTTGTTAATAAAACATTTTGTGTTTACAACAAACATTAAAATGTTGTTAATTATATAGAATACTTTTACTTTTTGTTGTTGTTGTTTTTATACCCTTCACCACACTGTGGTACAGGGTATTATGTCTTTGTGTATATGTTTGTAACAGGCAAAAGGAAACGAGATAGACACATGGTTCCATTTAAGAATATGCATAGAATCACTTTTATCGATTTATGCATTTCCGTCCGTCCGTCTGTCTGTACATGTTAAATTGTAAACAAAGTACAGGTCGCATTTATGATTCGAATTGGATGAAATTTGGCATAGGTCACTTATTCGGCCCAAGGACGAACCCTATTGAAATTGGGAAAAATCGGTTCAGATTTAGATATAGCTCCCATATATATATTTAACCGATTTAATGTAAACAGTCCCTATATATCTTTCTATTTGCACGAAATTTGGTACAGCCTAATCATTTAGGTCTAGAATTATGTCTGCCAAGTTTCGAGAAAATCGGTCCAGATTTAGATGTAGCTCCCATATATAGTTTCGTCCAATTTCATGTAAATGGTGCACCAAAGTCGCTATATATCTTTCGATTTGCACGAAATTTGGCATAACGTACTGAATTAGGTCCAGAATGATGTGTGTTAAATTTCCTGAAAATCGGTTCAGGTTTAGATATAGCTCCCATACATATTTTCGTCCGATTTTAGGTAAATATTGCACCAAAGTCCCTATATATCGTTAGATTTGCACGAAATTTGGCATAGCGTACGGAATTAAGTCTAGAACGATGTGTGTAAAATTTCGTGAAAATCGGTTCAGATTTAGATATAGCTCCCATATATATTTTCGTCCGATTTTAGGTAAATAGTGCATCAATGTCCCTATATATCCTTCGATTTGCACGAAATTTCGCATAGCGTACTGAATTATGTCTGGAACGATGTGTGTTAAATTTCGTGAAAATAGGTTCAGATTTAGATATAGCTCCCATATATATTTTCGTCCGATTTTATGTAAATGGTGCAACAATGTCCCTATATATCCTTCGATTTGCACGAAATTTCGCATAGCATACTGAACTAAGTCTAGAACGATGTGTGTTAAATTTCGTGAAAATCGGTTCAGATTTAGATATAGCTCCCATATGTATTTTCGTCCGATTTTGGATTTATAAGTAAATTTGGATTTATAAGTAAATAAAGAACTCAAAATGTGGCCGAATGCAAAAACCATACTGAAATAAGTGTAACCTATATTTCGATATTTCGCTTTAAATTTATTTACATTATTTTGTCCCATCGTAAGAAGCAACTCTATACCTGACCAAAATTTAGTATAGGTTGCAGAATGACATGTTTAATTTCATGTTAATGGTTCTTCAATAATGCGACGTCTGTTAGGATTCATCTGTTTAATATACCCACAGTGGTGAAGGGTATCATATAGTCGGCCCCGTCCGACTTACTGGTTATTGTTCTACAAATGCTTGCAATTGTATAATAATAAACAAATGAATATATTTATATATGTAGGTATATAAATATATATATCATGTGTGTAGAATTTAATGTAGCTCTGGCTATTATACCGAGAATTATTGAGATATAACATTTGTTAGTGGCATGTAAGTGGAATGTTTTCGGCAAAATAATTAGTTACTTCGTATTCTGATATATATATATATATATATATTCATGTTTTGGTGTTCAATATTAGGTAAAGGCATTGACACAGCGATTAGATTATCGACGCGTTGTCGAAATGTAATCAATCAATTATTTTGTTTGGGGGAAAATTGAATTGAATATTTTCTTAATAAGTAAAGATAATGGACTAGAAGAAATAGTGGATTTTCAATATTTAAAATTCTAGCTTTCTAAAATTAAAAATTTCATTTTTTTTAAAATACATATTTAATAAATTGTGATATTCGAATTGGATTTTTTTCTTAATCACTTATATGTACATTAAAGATTTAGAGGCTTGTGATAAAGCAAAATAATTAAAGACAGCAAATAACTTTTATTGGTCACCCGGTGTAAAATAAAATGCGGTTTGGGATTTTATTTTAGACACTTGCTTACAGTTTATTTTTAATGTCAACCACACACACTTTTATAAGGAAAGTGTGCAAATGAAATTATATTTGAATGCAATTATATGTATCATAATATTCGTCCTATTTTTAAAAATATGCCGCAGTGATCAGTATTGGGCGCCATTTAAATTTTGTGTATAGACAATATCGTTTTTGTTTTATGTTTTGATCGGATGAAGGAGATGTTTAAGCCTCTAATGAAATATATACATTGATTGAAGTATTTTAGATCCTTTAGGGTGTGATATGTATATCTTTTATCGATCCGGATTTTAAATGAATGCTTTCAGAAAAATATTCCATAAAACCGATTATGTAATGATATGCCAAAAAAATGCATGTACCGGGTGAGATGAAAAAAACTGCAACCAACTTCAGACCAGCAGTCATTTCTAAGCCACTCGCCCGACAGCTGTTCGAATTATTCCAGTGACAGCTCATTATATTGTCTACAAGAGTACAAAAGCATTTTGGTGGGAATTTTCCAAAAAAAAAGTTATTCGTGATGGAGTCCAAGCGTTACAGTGTGATTTCTTTATATTTGGCTGGAAAAGGCAGCATTTAAATGTGAATAAATCTTTTCGTACAATCGCTCGTTACCGTGATACTGGTAGCGTAGCCCGACGTCAAGGAAGTGAACGGAAGAAAACAGCAACATCAGCAGAAATGGTTCGAAAAGTAAAGAAGCGACTTGATCGAAACCCGCATAGCAGTGGCCGAAAAATGGCTCGTGTGCTGAACATATCGCCATATTCCATTCGGCATATATTGAAAAATGAGCTCAGGGTAAAGCCATTGAAATTCCAAAAAGTTTAAGAACTTACACCGCAACAGGAAGAAAATAGAAAATTGATAGGAACTCAAGCGTAGGCCTTGGATATTCCAACAGGACTCAGCACGTGCCTCCCAAAAATGGTCCAATTCCAGAGCACAATGGCCACCAAAATTTCCGGATGTCAATCTGTTGGACTATTGTGTCCGGAGGATTTTGAAAAGCAAGGTTGGCACTAAAAATACTAAAGTGTCGACCATTCAAGCAAGCGCTTCGCCGGGAATGGACCAAAATACCGCAGAGCAAAAGTCGAGCAGTTTCGTTGGCCGTTTGAAGGCCATAATTCGTGCCAAAGATTACCACTTCGAACAATTCTAAAATTTGATGCTATTTCCGACATTTTTGTCTTTCATTCAATAAAATTTTAACAAAAATGTAAAAATTATGGCGTTTGACTTTGTTGCAGCGTTTTTTATCTCACCCTGTATCTGAAATAAGTCTAGTAGCACTAAAAATTATATATATATTCCAAAGTGAGTTGAAAGCGAATTTTATGCATCTCAGGAAATTACATCCGCACAGTTACCACCTTTAAATAAAATCGAATGGCAAAGTAATAGAAGAGCTGAATAATATTTTGACTTCTTCATTGTTTCATCATTTGACCTACCTGCTCGACAAGTCTTCGGCATAAAGGGACTTTTTACGAAAAGAAGAACTTTAGAGAGACTCATTGAAACGAATTCCATATCCTCGAAAAATGCACTTGGCGAAATTAGCTACGAGGCCGATTAGGAAATGCTATGCTAAAAACATAACGGAGTGAAGTTGGAAGCATTAGTGTCGATATTTATGAAGCTCAGGCATCCGCACTAAACATATTGAATTTTCCGAAAATATGTTCTTTCAGATCAATAGGATGGCGAAGATATACTAAGAAATAATGGAGGAACAGAATAATAACTTGTATTTAATTAAATTTGAACTGCCCTCACTGTGGAGTGAATTCTTAGGGATGTGAGAATTTAATATACCTACCTTCGATGAGAATTGCAGATCCTAGAAAAATACTCTTAGTAAAAATTACTGATAATTTAATTGTCGAATATGATATCTTGAAAAAAAAAAAAAAAAAAAATCTAGCGGAATATGGTAACATTGAAGGCATTGTATATGGAGATCAGGATGCTACATTCACACAAAGCAGATATTGAGTTTTCTGAAGATATGTTCATCAAATTAAATCCGTTGACCAAGAATAAGTTGTTAATTAAGTATGGAAACTTTGAAGGCGATTTGTATGGACATTGGATAATGTTACATCCACACAAAGCAGATATTCAGTTATTTTTCTGAAGATATGTTCATTATATGTTATTCCAATGCCGATTATATAGAAGAGTTAAGGAGCTGAATCAAGATCTATTAATAAGGTCAACAAGATAGCAATCGAAATCGGAAAACAGCTGTTTTTTCTCAAGTCTAATGTCAAAAATTTCGACTTTGTTTACGTTTTCATAATGGAAGTCAATTCACAATAAAGCATTTTGACAGCAAACTTGAGAGGTATCGATAATAAGCTGGTCTCCCTTGGTGACCTTATTTATAGGCCATGGAGCTGAATAATAAATTGAGACACTCGCTCATAGGACATTTTCATGGCCTAAAATAAGGTCACAAAGGGTGACCAGCTGATTATCGATACCTCTCAAGTTTGCTGTCAAAATGCTTTATTGTGAATTGACTTCCATTATGAAAACGTAAACAAAGTCGAAATTTTTGACATTAGACTTGAGAAAAACAGCTGTTTTCCGATTTCGATTGCTATCTTGGTGACCTTATTAATAGATCTTGGACATTTTTAAGTAGGGATAAGTAAATCGACTTTCGACTAATCGACTTTTTGTATTAAAAGGTCTAAAATTACCAAGATCGACTTTCGATTTGCTTCATAATTACTTTGTTTTATTATCAAATTACTAAAAATTAGAATTTTTATCGTTCATCTATATAACTATTAATTTCAGAAATTAAATTATAGCTCACCCATAAACCTTACCTAATTTTTATCAACAAATCAAACCAATGAGTTATCTTCCGATATGACTAAATACAAAATCAGTTATTCATTGTTTTTTCGTTTCTAATAAAACGCTCCCAGTTGATTATAAAATAAAAATAATCAAATCAACTAAATCATAACAACAATAATAAGAATTATTATTATTACTTAGTAAGCTATTAGCAACAAATTAATCTAAATTTAATTTCTTTACTTGAAGATTACAATTAAATTGTAAGTTTTTTTTTTGTGAACTATTTATTAGCAAGCTAGTGTATATTTTAAAGATAAAGTCTTGATAAGTCATAAATAATACAAAGAAAAGAAGATAGATATGAACAAACGGAATTCCTTCTGGCGCTGACGTAGCTGGGTAATAAATATTTATTTTCTTGTCCACCAAGGTATTTTTTACGGGGCGTGATAAAATTGATAAAACAACATTGAAATTGAGGTAGGCTCCATAAGGCATGGATGGGCAAGGCATGTTTTTGGAAATTTATTTTTTTTATTTGGGTTTGCCAATAAAAAAAAATTAGAACATTTCCATTTTCCTGTTGTTGTTAATGTCTTCAAGCGGGTTATTCCCTTTCGAAGCAATTTTAAAAAGGGTGTGTCCCCAAAATAGATAGATCGGAAAAATTTGCTTTGTATTACCGCTTGGTAATATAATTATTATTAAATTTGAAAAACCAAAAAAAGTACTTGGAAAGAAATTGAAATCAAAGTTCTTGCCAATGACCTTGAAAGAAATTGTTTATCTATGTTTGGGTTCGCCTCCCAATAAGTTATTTGATAAGTTTTTTTTTATTAAAACGGCATATACATTAAAACTTTTTACCGGGTTGACCTACTTTATGAGGATTTATTTGACATATATGCAAAGGAATTGACAATTGAAATCCACTGGGTTAACGAAATCCGGTTAAATGTAAACGTACTATAATGGCGTTTCAAATACATTTCGGGCCTCGTTTCAAGATCTATAAATAAGGTCACCAAGATAGCAATCGAAATCGGAAAACAGCTGTTTTTTTCTCAAGTCTAATGTCAAAAATTTCGACTTTGTTTACGTTTTCATAATGGAAGTCAATTCACAATAATGCATTTTGACAGCAAATTTGAGAGGTATCGATAATCAGCTGGTCTGGCCATGCCTCGTTTCAAATATATTTCAGTTGGCGCTAATAAAATGAAATACGGAATCAATTTTGAATTTTTATGAAAAATTTTTATACTCCTACATTCCATGAGATTTCCAGATCATACGAGAGGCAAAGGTGAACAGAAATGACACTCTGCACACCAAAGGCATATGCTACTCGCCTACGTCAACGACATCGAAATAATGGGTCGAACATTGCGAGCGTTAACAGTCACCTTTGAACATACTGAGAAGGAGTCTGCCAAAGTGGATCTGACAGTAAATGTCGAAAAGACCAAGCAGATGGTATCAACGCGCAAGATGTCCAGTAGACTCGGACCAACTGTGGAACTTGAAAACTACAGTTTCGATGTAGTCAATGATTTTATATACCTTGGTACCGCCATAAATAAAATAAATGACATCAGTTTTGAAATTCAGAGGAGAATAGTGTTGGCCAACAGATGCTACTATGGTCTCAAAAGCAAGGTCACCTTTCGCCAGATCAAACTCATACTCTACAAGACGCTGATATTACCCGAGCTGTTGTATAGATCTGAAGCATGGGTACTTGAACGAGCAGAAGAGGTAGCGCTTGGAGTGTTTGAGAGAAAATTGCTCCAGAAGATCTATGGGGCGATTTTCGTCGACGCTGAATATCCTCGTCGAATGAACCATGAGCTATACCATCTATTCTCGGACATCGACATAGTCAAACGGAACTAGCTGCAGTGACTACGTTAGCTAGGTCATGTAATGAGAATGGATTAGGCCCCTACTAAAAAGGTATATATAAAATCGAGCCAAGAAATGGTTCACGCAGAAGGGGAAGGCCACGTATCCGATGGAAAGATCAAGTAGAAGAAAGATGCGCACAAGACCAACGTGTTTGGAAATATTTTTTTAAGCTCGGCTTATGGAACAACCGTTCGTCAAAAATGTGAATTTGTTGGTGTGTTTGGAGCAGAGGCAGAAGATACAATTCTTTTATAATTTATTATTCGGAAAATCTGGTTATGCTGGAAAAAATAGTAACTATTGGAAGGAAGGAGATTATTGGAAGAGCAGGAAATTTTTTTGGAATAATCTCTCACAAGTTATTTCGAATAAACAAATCTGGAGAAACGTGCAGTGGCGCAAAATCGCATGGAGAATATTTCGAAACCAAAGGATTATGGTAAAAAACGTAATATCAATGAAGAAGTGTCAGAACAAACCAGTTACGAAAAGGAAATTGCTCTGTACAGGAAAATGTCTGGGGAAGCTCCAGAAGAAACTAAAGTCGAAGAATAGATGTATAACACGGAAAAACAAGACGATTCACTAATCCTCGTTATCAAGTACTATGGTGTCTTCAAAAAGTTGTCTAATTGTAGAAAACCTGTGGAGAACTCCTGTACAGTAAAATTATTTCACAAGAAACTAAGGTCGAAGAAGATATTTCTAATACGGGAAAAACAAGGCGACACTCCTCGTCATGTACTGTGTTGTCTTCAAAAAGTTCTCTAATTGTAGAAAGTCTGTGGAGAAAACTAGAAGCGCACATGTGGCTACGATAAAGATATTACTTGTTAATGCGATGGGAATTTGTATACAAAGGGAAACAGCAATGCTTGCATAGAATTCTGAAGCAGAAATGTCCGAATGGGAAAGAAAGAAATCCATCTAATTTTAAAAAGACAAGAATTAACTTGACTTCCCTAAGTCCGCATACCTAAAAATGTTCATGTCTGAAACAAACCATTGAGTGAGGAGTATCTTCTGTTCTCCATGATCTCGGTATCGTTGTAAGAATAACGTCGTTAGCAGTAATGAAAACATATTGAAATTGGAATAAGATCCAATTCTAGTTGGGCAATCTAGTTCTATTTCCTTAATGTAGTTCCTTTGCTTCATATGATTCCTTTACTTCATACAGTTCCCTTGCTCTATATAGTTTCTTTGCTTCATATAGTTCCGACTCCTAGATAGTTTCTTTGAATGTCTCTGTTTTTCATCGTCCATTTTGTATTTTTTTGCTCACATAGTTCCTATATTAAACGGCATATATATTAGAACTTTTTACAGGGTTAACCTACTTTATGAAGATTTATTTGACATATATGCAAAGGAATTGACAATTGAAACCCACTGGGTTAACCTAATCCGGTACAATGTAAACGTACTATTAGTTAAAGAGTTGGAACTAGTTCATATCGTTCCTTTCTCAGAATAGTTCCAATGAACTAGTTCGTTTCGGATTTACCCAAAACTAAATTCTAGTAAATCGGCTTTCGAATAATCGTCATTTTTCGAATAATTTTCTTTTTGAAGTAAACGCCAAGTGGACTTGTCAAGATAGACTTTTAATTGTCTACACAAACACTGATTTACTATCAGAAAACTCCAAATTTCCCTAAAATTACACCTTACAGAACTTCATTTTATCTGTTGCCATCAATCCATATAAAAAAAAAAACTAAAATGTTAAGTCGATTAAAGTCATTTGAAGGACAATTCATAGAGATCATGCAACCAACTCCTTCACTTTGGGGGACCTAATACATTATGATTCATAACCTCATTTTTTTCTATTGGAAAAAATATCCCCCGGTTCACTGAAATTTGTTTTTTTTTTTCAAGGGAAAATAAAACAAATATTATTTGTAATGGTGTTTTTCCCCAACCTCAATTCTGAGCTCTGTAAGAATCGAACGATTTTTTGTTTTAATGATGAATAAATGGTGTTAATTAGGAATAATTAAAATGTGTTAAAACTGGTTGAAAAAAAAAATAAAAAACACTTGTTATTGTTTTTTGTGTGTCTGATCGTGTTTCTTCCTTAAACTGATTTAAACCAAATTTAAGGGGTTTTAATTAGTGGGAATTATGTTAATTTTATTTTTTTATTTAATTTCATATGAAACCTGCAAATCTGCTATACCATAATATACAATGGAAGGAAAATGGGCTAAGATGACACAAATATGTGAACGGAGGGGGTCGGAATAAAATAAGTTCTCTGTGGAAAAAATATATTGCAACCCAAAAAAGTTCGACATACGTGGAAAAATTTTGATCAGTATTCAAAACTTAGATATCTTCTTTAGAAAAATTTTAAGATTTTTTTATCTGCTGATACACATTCTTAGATCCTCCGAAGCCTATATATAATTTTTGTTAAGAGCTAAAGTAGGCACTGAATAACTGCAAGTTTGTAGTTGGATTTTGGGTTATGTTCACAAGGAAGATTTTAATATCCTTAGCCTTACTAATGGCTAAACATGTAAATAATCCTGGGATCTATCGAAATTGTATCCATTTTAGTTCATTTTTTTACTTTTTATAAATCGTATTCTTTTAACAATCCTGCTTATATATCGGTTATTTGTATTACCTGTTTAAAAATCGTTTAAATGTGGAACGAAAAGTTGTATGCCTGCCAATACGCCGTTGATCAGTAACACCATCATTGGGATTGTCTTTACTCTTCGTATCAGGAGCATCCATTTTTTAAGGATGTATTTTTTTAAGTACACAATTAGAGAGCGTTTTTAATTTTTTTTCTTTTAATCCTTATTTGAAAATTATCCGTTTTTCTCTTGCTTCTGAACGTTTGAGAAGGCCGTTAACGTCTAACTGTACCTTATTGCATGCGGATGGCTTTTAAACGTTTATGAGGTTATTCAAATTAAGAATAAATAATCCAACTGCCACATTTTTTTTTTAATCTGAAAATAGTCCTAACCACAAAAAGTATTAACTTTCGCTCAAAAATCAGCTCTTTCGCTCTCTTCATCTACGACACGCTTATACCGATTGTAATGCTGAATCATGATTGCATTTCAAGATCTAAGATCTTAAAATGTTAGGTGCATGCCAACAATACAATATGATATTTCGCAAAGGAGGAGTAATATTCAAGAGAAAAAAATGGTATTTCAAGGGAAACGAAATTTCAATCACATCGGAATATTCGTATCTATCTATTCAAACTTTCCCATAGGAAACAATTACATGAAAGAAGCGAACCAGCAAAAAATAGCATAAATACCACGTGGAAATGCTACCTTTCAAAATAAAGCGTATCCCTGAGAGCAAAATGGAAGGTGTTTTTAGCTGTATGCAGATCTATCCAATCATATGATAAAATATATGGGGGTTTTTCGATGAAATCAATAAACTAACAATTTTCTTTAAAAAAAAGTTTTAAAACTGCCGAGTTTTCTCCCCACGTACATTATAATGCTAGAAACAGGTGTTGAAAGTGGACATATTTTCACTTTGAAACCCCGCTTAAATTATATATCCCGAATTTTGCACGAGTATAATGATGATATGCTTCCAAAAATAATGGCGAAGCAAATAAATTCATAGGAGATATACTGGAAAATTAATCAAAATAATGTAACACAAAAATATAATATGATCAACTTCTCACCAAATCTCTCAAAAATGCGATGGAGACAAAATATGCAGCTTCTTCTACAAAATATGCTTGCGGATATAATGAATGCAGCGCTCGAAAAAGCAAATAACTCTCAGCGATTCTATAACAAATTAGAACCCACTCTTGGCGGATCTTTTTTTCGTGGAGTATGTAACAAAGGATGATATCATGTGGATAATGAAGACTAGAAGTGATAGGTTAGCTCTAAACTCAAATAGATACCGAATATAAGCAAACCCAAGATGCTCAATTCGCTGCCCAGACCTAAAAGAATTTCACCAGAGATTTTTTTCCCAAAAAAAAACTGACCTTAACGAATCTGAACTAATAGATATTTTTAATGGACTGGTATTCAGGTGGAAAATGTTAGTCAATTATCAAGAATATACTAATACAATACCTCAGATTAAATTTAACCGAACTGTTGCGTCGCGTTGCGAAAATCAAAAGCAAGCATTTTAGAGTATTTCTTGTCCATGTGTTTTTTTGTGTGATCATAAATAAAGACCATAAATGTGTCCTAATCCAAATCTATTTACAAAGTTCAATGTATGTCCTTGAAATGCATTTGTAGTTTTATGTATTAATATTAAGGTATAGAGTTAAGAAGATCTTATGAATAAAGTGAGTCGTCCTTAAACCATGGTACAAAGGAACATCGTCGTTTTATTTTTTCATCGTTTCTCCCGTCTCACTTCGTGATGAGTTTAGGAATCGACTCATCACTGAGGTTAAAATACTTCTTGACTAAATATTTCCAATCAAAACCAACTGAATTTTCCACAGTAGAGGATATCATTAGACATTTTGGATTTTGAGAGGTTAAAAAAATCTCCAGGCAGAATATTTCCAAAATTTGTCAACTCGGAAGTAGAGGATTAGCAATTTTAGTATTTATACATTACACAACTATGTTGTCAGGGTATTATAGCTTTGTGTAGCCCCAAGAGTTTGTAAAACCGCGAAATATGAGTCCTAGACCCACCTTTAAGTATACCGATCGTCATATCTCGACTAGCTGAGTCGATCTAGACATGTGTGTCCGTCCGTCCGTCTGTCCATTATAATTTGTAAACACGATACCGACCACAGTTATGGACCAATCTTCACAAAATTTTGCATGTAGGGTGGGTTCTGTCCAATGAATACCCCTATTGGTAAAGATCGGTTAATATTTAGGGGATGAAATGGACCAAATACTTAATTTTTGTCGTTTTTTCTAGTCGCTCTATAGACCGCAACTATGACCAAAACATTGCGAATTTTTACATGGAGAAGAGCCAAAGAATAAGCATCCCTGTTTTGATAAAGATCGGTCAATATTTAGCGGTTCAAATGGACCCTAACTTTTGTGTGAAAAATGAAAAAAATTGTATTCTATAGCGTATATATTTACCCCTGAAGGACATAGACCTGAGAAGTTGATAGTATATCCAAGAGGAGTGTTGTCCTTTAAATTGATACCAATTATATTGTGGTATGTACTACGATGTGGGAGTTACAGGTAAATATTTACAGGTGCTTACATATTCAGATATTATTTAATGAACCATTACCACACTATAAGGCGGAAATATAGCGCTGATCGATTTGAAATGTTCCATGAGGTTCCAGTTATGGTCAAGAACAACGTCTATAATTTTCGGTGATGATCAAATAATAATTTTGGAATGAAGTGGATCGAAAACTTATTTTTTTGTGTTTTGTTTTCGATTTGATTCCGATTTTTTTTGTTTCGATTTGATCTATAGGCTACAATCAGAAGCCGAACATCACAACACAACCCACGGTGAAGGGAATATGAACAAGTAATTAGAAGGGCTGTACCGAATATTGGTAATATTCGGAAAAAATGTCAGTGTAAGGAAGAGGTGCTGTTGACCTCTAATCGGGCAAGAGGGTGTAACTATCGCGAAATATTACCCAGGCTGATCGTTTTGAAATGTTCCATGAGATTCCAGTTGTGGTAAAGGACAACGCCTATAATTTTCGGTGATGATGAGATAATAATTTTGGGATGAAGTGGACCGGAAAACTTATTTTTTGTGTTGCTACAATTATAAGCCGAACATCACAACACAACCCACGGTGAAGGGAATATGAACAAGTAATTAGAAGGGCTGTACTGAATATGAATAGTAATATTCGGAAAGTGTAAGGAAGAGGTGCTGTTGACCTCTAATCATGCAAGACGGTGTAACTATCACGAAATTTTACTCAGGCTCGGAATAAACATCCGCAGAAAGTTAAAGTTCTGCGGTAGTTGTGTAGGGTATCCCATGGTCGGCCCCGTCCGACTATACTGCTCCGCTCACTGGTTTTTTAATTGCTGATAATTTTTCTTCAATTCTTTCATAAAAAACACCTCCTCGTCTATAATAATCCCTTCCACTACTTGTCACAAAATAATCCTTATATATTTACAGAAAATATATTTGAATTCTTTTTTTGCTGTTTTTTACATTTTTAAACAATTTTTTCTTTTTTAGTTTTTACAAAAAAATTTTTTTTTTATTTTTATAAAATAATTTTTTATATTATTTTTTTTTAAATATTTTGCCTAATTTTATATTTGATTATTTTTTTTAAGTTTTTCTTATTTGAAAAACTCCCTTTAATTTGTTTGAAAAAAAAAACACCTCCTCGCCTATAAGGATCTCTCTATAAAACATGATTAATACTCTCGATTAATACTCTCTTCTACTGACTGCCTTCCTTAGTAGTACACCTTCCACAAAATATTCTATTGGATTAAAAAAAAAAATCGTTTACTCACTGTGTCAACTGGGCCAAACTGAATTTACGATCATCTTGTGATTTCGATCGCAAAAAACTACCAAAACCACGAAAGGATAGGCGGGAACTTTTACGCGGTGCATTATTCTGTTGATAATGACCACCATGGGCTGGTGGAGGTCCTGAACCGTTGGCCGTATTTACAGCATTGTCAGCATTTTCACTAATTGTGGTAATATTGGTGGGTTCAAAACCACCATTATCCACACCACCACCATTCACTTTGGAAACTTGAAAACGATCGGTCATTTTGAGATTCTTGTCAATGTCAAGAAAATCTCAAAATATTATTTTTTTCTTAATTGGAAATAATTTTTTTCAAATTTATTTTTTTTTTTTGTTAAAATAAATTTTCCAATTTTTGCATTTTTTCACAAATAATAAAATGAAACCTTTTTTCTTGAATGTTTTTTATGTCACATTAGTTTTATTTCGGTTTTATAGTCCTTCTTCGAATATCCGTTTCCGTTAAATGGTCTATGAACGCGTATGATTTATACGAACACCGTTGATCGCTCATCCGTCGTGGCGAAAATAAGTTAACGGTTTAACTGCAAAATGATTGATGTTGCTGGCTTTTATCGTTTTATTTTGGCTTATTACAAAATGATACAGATAATAAAAACACACTCAGGCAAGCACACACATACACGCGCACTAATGCCTGACTGCCTGCCTGCACACAGGGCAAATTTGTTTGCAATATGGTTTATATCGGCTCTCCTGTCTCAAGTGGCCAGAGAACCTAACACACTCTCAGCGAAAACAATCCTCTGTGTGTATGTTGTTGTTGTTGTTTTCAAATACCGTAATTTGTGTGGTGGCAATGAAGAAGAGACAGAGTTAATGAAAGCCGTTTATCAAATGGCTCTTCTCTCTCTCTCTCCATCTCTCATACGGGATTTGTGCTCTAATCAAATTAACGGAAGAATAAACACTTAACTGGGCAACAACAAGAACAATAACCAAATGCAAAAACTATAATAAAGAGTGCCAAACTTAACATGTTTTTGTTGTTGTTAATAGGGTTGTTGTTTTTGTTGTCGTTGTCTTTGAGATTCTGTCACAACGAATTAACACCTTTTTATTATTATTGTTGTTATTTTTATTGTCTCCAACAGCCAATCAAAACAAATGATTTTTTTTTATTTTGGCAAAGTAAAGACGATTATAAATTTTTTGACATCAGTACATTTTTAGTTCGGGGAACTTCGTGAAAACATGGAGTTGAGTGACGAAAACTCATCGATCATCATCATTATTATCATTTCAGAGTGTGTGTGTATATCTCCTTTGTTATTGTTATTATGCCATCGATTATGAAGTTGGTTAGGTGCATGGTGGACTCGTTGATTTCGATAACAGCTAAGTTTTTTTGTAGCCAACTTTTAAGAGGGTATTCCTGTCTGAATGGTTTTACGTCTTTTCAATATTTTTTGAGATTGATTTTTTTCTCACCACGCCGCCAATTTCATGTAAACAAAATAGGTGTAATTGTGTTATAAACTATAAGTGACCCATCCAAATCGATACACAATAGGTTTTGAAGATAAGTCCGGAAAAACAATTTTATTGAATTGTCAACACTTAAATAAGTGAGGGGTGGGGTGGTGGTGGAGTGATACACGAGTGTCGTCTGTATGTAATGGTCATTTAAATGACAGACAACATGATTACTTGGAGAGTAACAATTTGAAAAGAAGGTAAATACGAAAGGATAGGACCTCCTCAATGATCTATAGGGAGACTAGGCGGAGCTATAGACAACAATTTTGTCTATAGCTCCGCCGACGACGTAGAGAAGGGAGTCTTTTTTGGACGTGCTGTAGCAAGGATGATGAATAAAAGATCTATAGTCTTAGGTAGGATTTATAGGTTAGCTAAAGGTTTGGAAGTTTTTATGGACAATCTGAATGGTAGGATAGATAGGTTTATAAGCTAAAGTAGGAGATCATTACATAGGTGCTGAGGAGAGGGATTATTTATTCTGAAGGAGACGGAATTTTTATACAAAATAAATCTAAAGGAGGGAGGGTTTAAAGACGTTCCGAAGGAAGTCTTTAAAAATGTGCTTAAGGGAATTTTTATAGATGAAGGTTAAGTAGGCTGTATGGACGGACCATATTTATCGATTAGCTTGAGGGAGTTTTTATAGACTATCTAAAGGGAAGAAGGTCTACATATACGACGACCTGGAGAGATTCTTTGAGGACCTGCTAAAAAGCAGGCCGTCTTTATAGGAGAGCTGAAGGGTCAAGGACTCTTTGTAGAAGAGTTGAAGCTCAGGGAGTCTCTATAAGCCGGTTGAAGCACAGGGAGTTTTTATAAAACAGACTAAGTTTAGACAATCTGAAGGTAGTATTTTTAACAAAACGGAATCTCATGAAGTATTTATAGGCGAGCTGGGTATATATAAGCCAGCTCGCAGTCTTAATGGACAAATTTAAAAACAGAGAGAGTTTTTAGGAGAGCTTTGATAAGCTGATGCTTAGGGAGACCTATAGACGAGTTAAAAAACAGGGAGAGTTTTTGGACTAGCTGTAGCTCATGAAGTCTTAGGCGGTCTTTATATTCTCAAATCGAGCTGAAGCTCAGAATGTCTTTATTGGAAAGCGGAATCTCGAATTGAATGACAGGGATATTTTTATGTCAGACAGACAGATCTGAAGGAAGT
Organism: Musca vetustissima; assembly: GCF_032173495.1. NCBI lineage: Eukaryota > Metazoa > Arthropoda > Insecta > Diptera > Muscidae > Musca > Musca vetustissima. The sequence continues at coordinate 94,324 of NW_026887332.1, forward strand.
TTTTTTAGACGATTTAAAGCTGAGGTAGTTTTAATAGACCAGCTGAAGTCCAGGGTGCGAGCTATAACTCAGGTAGTCTAAGGCGGTTTTTATATGCTTATGATTTATATGCTTAAGATTTAATTTTTGGCGAGCAGAATCACGAATTGAATGACAAGGAGTTTTTTTTGCGAGCCTAAGGCCAGACGATCTGAACGAAGTATTTTAGGCTATCTAAAGCTGAGGTAGTTTTTATAGACGAGCTGATGTTCAGGGTGTCTATATATGCGAGAGCCTTAGCGTGCTAAAGAAGCGATTCTTTAATGCTCGATCTTTATATGTTCAAAGATTCTTTCTGAAGCTCAAGGTGTCTTTATTTACAAGCGGAAACTCGAATTGAATAACAGGGTGTCTCTTTAGACCAGGCGACTTAAAAGTTGTCTTTTTATGCTATCTAAGGCTGAGGGAGTTTTTTTTTTATAGACGAGCTGAAGTCCAGGGATTCTTCAAAAACGCAGCTCAGGAAGTCTTAGACGGTCTTTAAGTGCAACCTTGGCAAGTAGAAGATCGAATTGAATGGCAGGGAGGTTTTTTAGGCGAGTCTAAGGCCAGACGACATGAAGGAAGTATTTGTAGGCGTTCTAAAGCTGAGGTGGTTTTTATAGACGAGCTGTAGCTCAGGAAGTCTTAGGCGGCCTTTAAATGATCAAGAGTATTCTGAGACGAACTGAAACTCAGGGTGTCTTTTTTGGGCTAGCGGAATATCGAATTGAATGAGAGCATAAGGTTGCCTTTTAGGCGAGCTAAGGCTGAGTTAGTTTTTATAGACGAACTGTAGTCCAGGGAGTCTCAGGTGGTCTATATATGCCCAAAGAGTCTGAAGCTCAGGGTGTCTTTATTGGCAAATGGAAGCTCGATGTGAATGACAGGGTGTCTCTGTAGACGAGCATAAAGTCAGGCGACTTGAAGGTTGCTCTTTTAAACGAACTGTAGCTTAAGAAGTGTTAGTGAGCTAAAGCTGAGGGAATTTTTTAATAGGTGCGTTGAAGGGAGTATTTATAGACGAGCTGGAGGGGGAGGTTTTGCGAACGAATCTAAAGTCCAGAGATTTTTTTAGACGACCATTTTTTTATAGCTGGACTGATGTTCACGAAGTATTTATGGACGAGCCCAGGGAGTATTTATACGCGAGCAGAACCTTAAAGAATATCTACAGGCGAGCTTATGGCCAGATGACCTGAAGGTATTTGTTTTAGGCGAGCTGAAGCCAGAGTTAAAGACCAGACAGACTTTTTAGGTGAGCTGAAGGGCAGGGAATCATTAAAGACTAATCTAAGGGGTAGTATTTACAGACGTGCTGCAGGGGGATGGCCTCTTAGACCAACTGACCCCATGTTTCAGCTGTTTATAAACGAAGAAAAGAACTGAAAGTTTTTTAGGCAGGCCAAAGTCCCAACGGAGCTTTTAAAGAAGAACTGAAGGGAAGGATCGTTTTATAGGCGTTCTAAGAGTCTGAGCTGAAGCATGGAGGCTGTATAGACGAGACGAATTAAGGAGACTCTATAGATGAGCTGTATGTGAGGATAGCTTAAAATACGAGCCGAGGGCTAGGGAATCTTTATATACAAACTTAAGGGAGTCTCTATATACGAACTTACTGGCAGATTGGCAGGTAGTGTTTATATATGATGTGAATAGGGGGCTCCACATCATATATATAGGGGCTCCACATCATATATACAAATGTTTATGGAGCCCCTATTCACATCATATATAAACACTACCTGCCTACAAATGCTTATGGAGCCCCTATTCACATCATATATAAACACTACCTGCTTGCCAATCTGCCTGTAAGTTCGTATATAGAGACTCCCTCCAGTTTGTATATAAAGATTCCCTAGTCCTCGGCTCGTATTTTAAGCTATCCTCACATACAGCTCATCTATAGAGTCTCCTTAATTCGTCTCGTCTACACAGCCTCCATGCTTCAGCTCAGACTCTTAGAACGCCTATAAAACGATCCTACCCTTCAACTCGTCTTTAAAAGATCCGTTGGGACATTGGCCTGCCTAAAAAACTTTCAGTTCTTTTCTTCGTACTGAAAAAGGGAGATTCAGTATGTCTACAAATGAGGACTGGAATCTAATGATAGAGGCTGACTAGACGCGTGGAAGGGTGTATTTTAAAACGTTTGAAATGTTAAGAATGTCTCTGAGTACGAACAGAAGTCGGGAGGCCTTATCACCTGTTAAGTTCAGTCCATTTCTAAAGACGAGCTAAAGCCAGACTCGCTGGCTGGCCTGAGAGTCCAATTTTATAGACGAACTAAAGCCAGTATTACTGGACAGGGAGTCTATTTTCACTGACGACCTGGAAGCCGGACTGGTTGGCTGACTGGATTTCCAGTGAGTCTATTTATATAGGCTAGCTGAAGCTAGCCTGTCTGGTCAGGGAGTCTATTTCTTTGGCAGAGACGAAGCCAACCTGGCCAACGAGTTTATTTATATGAACGAGCTAAAGCTATCCAGGCCAGGGAGTCTTATAGATTAACTGGAGCCAACCTGACCAGGGAGTCAGTTTCTATGAAGGAGCTTAAAGCAGCCTGACTCACTGACCAGTGAGTCTATGTCTATATACAAGCTGAGACCAACCTGGCCAGAAAGTCTATTTCTATGGCAGAGCCGAAGCCAGCCTGACCAGGGAGATTTGTAGACGAACTGAAACCAGCCCCAGCCCGAACTGAAACCAGGCCAGTGAGTCTTATAAACGAACTGAAGTTAGTTTGGCCAGGAAATCTTATAGACGAAATGAGCCAGGGAGTCTATCTCTATGGACGAGCTGAAGCCAGCCTAACCAGGGCGTCATGGACGAACTGTAGCCAGCCTGACCAGAGAGGCTTGTTGACGAACTGAAGGCAGCCAAGGGAATCTTATAGACGAGCTAAATTCAACCAGAGCAGAGAACCTTATAGACGAACCGAAGCCAGTCTGACCAGGAAGTCTTATAGAAGAATTGAATATCGCTGTTGAACACCAAGTCTTTTTTAAAGCCGAGCGGTAGCCAGCTAATCCGTCAGACTGCCTGTCTGGCTAATGAGTCTATATCTATAGACGATCAGAATCCCCCAAATGAATATCTCGTCCCAATTCAGATATTTAGATGATTTGAATCGCAATTTTGAATAGGGGCTGTAGTTCGACATTTAGACTTTCTGGGTGTGCAGAGACATTATTTTCCAGAAATTGTTGAATATAGATCCAAGTTTTGACATAGCTTCCATATAAATGTCTCGCAGTATTTTCGGTAAAACCTTTCGGTTTCAGTCTCATATTTCCACGGAAGTGATTGTAATTTGGCATTATGTCTTCTTGATGGTTGAACAACCTTTCTGGAGATATTTTTTAATATAGTCCCATTATAAAGGTCCCGCATCTATTTCCTATATATTGACGAATTTAGTTATTTTTCAATTGGGAGAGACTTTAATTTGGTATCCCAGGTTTTTGGAGGTAAGCAATATCTATGCGGAAGTGACTGTAAATTGGCATTTCGGATTTTTGGAGGGTAAAAAAATATCTATGTAGATATGTATATCTATGCCATATTTTCACATAGCTCCCACAACATTTTCGATATTTTTAAGGTTTTTGTCTAACTTTCCCACTGAAGTGGCGTGATATTGTTTAGAAAAATGTCAATATTTATGTTTGTATATAGCCCTTATATAGAGGTCAGGACCTATTTTGGGTATTTTGCAGAATATAGCGGTATTTTGAACTAGATGGCATATTCTGATTCCTTCAAAATGTTTAAATTGCATTTCGATCAGTTGCGTGTTCTTTCAATTCATTACCTTGCTCTGCGGCTTTAAGATATACCAAGCCAACGACCCATAATCACCTTTTCTAGACCAGAAACCCAATATTTGCTATTTTTTGTTTTTAATTTTATTTGCATAATAATTAATTTACTTCATTAATAAATGATATATAAACAAAAAATATCGAACAATTATCGTTTGAACGATTCGTGTGAAAAGCCACAAATCCATTTGGAATTTTTTAAATGCAATTTACCGATCAGCATAGAAGCTTTGGTATACAAGTGACAGGTAGACATTAGAGAGATACTGATGGACCAAGCATTCTCTCTGTTTTAGACGACCAGAAGAGAATATTTATAAGGGACGATATGGAAGAGAATTTATTCCGATTTTTTAATGACATCCATATAAAAAGCTTGGTCCATCAATGTGTCTCTAAAATCTACCTGACACTTCAGTTAGTCTATGCCGAATCACTTCAATACGTCTAAATAACTTGAGTTCACAAAAAATTACTTAGTTGTTACCCCCTTTATAACTCAGTTACACATTCCCTGTAAAAACTCCGGGTCCATTTGTTTTAGAAATGCAATAAATACCCCCTGCGATGATTGGCAAATACATATCACAACAAATTCAATACCATCAGCAGCAGTAGCAGCGACTAAAGCAGCTAAAATGGCAATAAAAACGGCAAATCGTATTACCTTTTTGTCGCATTAATCAGATTTTAATCGGTTTTATCTGGTTTTAAAAATAACAAAAAACGAAGTGAACTGAAAAGTATTTATCTCCCCCCCCCCTCTCCTTCACTCTCTATCTCTCTCTATCCCCGGGGAAGTTCATTTTCAAACAAACGGCTACTGAACTTCAGTTACTGTTGCCGCTGCTCTTCTTTTTTTGTTTGTTTGTTGGTGATCATCAATGTTATCGGTATTTATCATATCAGTCGGTATATCTGAGAACGTTGTTTCCAATAATTCATCATATATTGGATTGCTGGTTGGAACTCCCTAAAACCCATTTTTTTTTCATTCAAGAAAGTTTGAAGTGTGTTGTCTGGCGAAGAGATCTGCCCAGTTTTTTTTCATTTTTTGTAAAGATCCCATTCATTATTCGGCAAATGACCCTCGATCAGGGCAGTGCATATCACGTTTAATTTTTTTGGCAAACAGCGACTTTATTACGTCGCTGACCTTACAAACCTACCAACAGCAGCAGCCGAAGCAGCAAAGGCGAGACGTCAGTCGCACGTGCTGCTAATATCAATGAGTAAGGAAACATTTGTTGTTGACACGATGTTAACAAAAAAATGGGGCTGTAACGTCATCTGGAACTTTTCAATGGTGCTGGAGAATGAAACAAACCGACCGCTGCTTTTTTTAAATATATAATTAATATGTATATAAATATATTGTGTAATTTATTTGAGAACCAGGTGGGAATGTGGGAACATTTTAGCAGCCATCCAAAAAAAGGTTGAATGTGTAAAACGACTTTCTTCGGAGCATTTACTGATACGTTATTTTGACCCCACTAAAAATATTCAAATCATGATCAACATATCATTTAAAAATATACCATTGTTGCCCAATATAGAGGTCCCACTTACGCCGTTTTTCAAAAGGCTATTTATCCGCCTCATATTCAGGAATCTACAAAACTTCCAACTGATATGCCTGAATCTTTACAGATATTTTCAGCCACATTGAAAAGTGTGGATTCAGCCATTTATAGACCATTTAAAGGTAATTTTTTAAGGATTTTTTTGCGGAATTTTCTTAATTCTTAAGCATATATTTTTTATAGAAGCATATATTTTTAGAGATTTTTTGAATCATATATGGGCATCTATATTGAGCCATCTATTGAATTTTAATTTTGAATATTTTTCCAACCTTCATTCTAGTTTTTTTTTTTCAACCATGTGGGAACCCCTGAGCGTGGATTTGTATATAATTTTTCAATCAGAGATAGATGCTTAAGGGTATGTATTTAGAGGGATAGATTTTAAAAATAATTGTTTCAGCCATAAATAGAACACTCAGTTTTGGAATTAAAAAAATTATAATCACTTATAGAGCCTTTAAGTTTATAATTTGTTGAGTATTTTCTTCAATCCTCATAGACTTAGAATCGTCGATTTTTAAAGATTTTTTCCAACCACCCTCCGAACCTTTATGCGTAGATTTTTTAAAGATTTTTTCAACCTTCAATAGATCCTTTTAGCGTAGAATTTATAAGGATTTTCTTGAGCCTTGTATAGACCCAGAATGGTAAATTTTTAAAGTATTTTTTTATCAACCACAGAAACTTTAGTGCGGATTTCTAAAAAATTGTAGTTTCTTCTTCTTTTTTTTAAATTTTGTAAAGATTTTTTAATCAATTTTTTAAGGATTTTCTTTGACCACCAATTGGTAATTTAATTTAAAGAATTTTATTCAACCATCTATTGACCCCTTAAGTGGATTTGTTAAACCCTTTTTCAAATACCTACATACCATTTATCGGTAAATTTTTGAAAGATTTTCTTCAAACCAGAAGGGTAGATTTTTTTACGTATTTTTTTCTACCTTCTATAGATTTTTTAAGTGTAAAGTTTTTAAGGATTTTCTACATTTTTTTTTTCAAACCACCCACGTAGAGCGTAGATTTTTAAAGAATTTTTTTACAACCACCCATAACCCATTTTGGGTAAGTTTTAATAGGGAGTTTCTTCACCTCTATATAGACCCAGAATTAAAAAATAATTATTTCAACTTTCCACAGAACCTTTAAGCGTGGATTTTTTTAATTTTTTTTCCAATCATCCATGGACCCTTTAAGGATACATTTTGTTAAGGATTTTCTTCAACCACCAATAGACCAATAAATATATATTTTATACAGATAAACATGTTCTTCAACCTCAAATAGACCTTCAATAGCATATTGTTTAGAAGATTTTTCAACCAGCTATATACCATTAATCCATTGATTTAAAATAACATATTTTTCAATTATCTATAGACCCGACCGCCAATAGAACAATAAGCGTAGATTTAAAAAAAAAATCTTCCAAGGGTACATTTTCAAGATAATTACTTCAACCATCCACAGATTATTTTCAACTTTCAATATACCAAGAATAATAATTATATCTCAGCAATTTAAGCAATTAAATATCAATATTGGTCCATTTTTTTAGGTAGCCTCCATATAACGGCACCACCTAAAGTTCGATATCTTGAAGAGTTCGACATGGCGGTTATTTTGATATTTGGTACTAGTATATGCCCGCAACTTCGTTAGCGAATGTAAGAATTATTTAAACACGTCTAAATAAATTATTTTATTTTCACAGAAAATTGCTAATATCTGAAGAGATTATTACCATTTAGTTCTTTTATAGTACCTATGCCCAAAACTACCTCCTGATCTCAACACTACACAACAACTCTCATCGCAACACAAATCGCTGCTCTATACTAATTTTGGTACCATTTACGACCTTTCGTATTCTTGTAGTACTTATTTGCAAACTAATGCAAAATTTCACTCAGATTTAGTACACTTTAATATAAACCCAATAGCAACTATATCTCCAAATGTCAGAATTCCAGCCCGATCGCTTCACTCAAATATAATTGTACCAAATTTGGTACACATTAGTTCGAATTTCCCAAGCTTCGTACATAGTCCAAATATACATCCAAAAGTGATCCTAAATCAAAATTTCAGGATCAAAGCTCTATCGGTTCACCCAAATTTCAAATAGTACCAAATTCAGTACTCATAAAACAACCTGTTGAATATGTTTATATGTAAATATGGCATAGTAAGACATTACACTAGGCTAAAGTTTTTGTTAATTTCATCAAGTAATCCTACATTTTGTACATGTACGTCTCAATCGTACACTCCGACGGTAATGTTAATTTTGATTCCAGCTACATCAAATTTCAGGATTCCTGCTCTATTTGTACCTCCAAATTAGTACCATATAGTACGTATCGTATGTATGAGTACACCCTTCCGAAACCAGCATCTTATATCGACCCTACTTCTCAACATTGATTCGTATTCCAAATTTCAGACTTACATCTTTATCCGTCCACGTGCCACTTTTCGGAAACTTATAGTTCAAATGTCCTAAGAAAAAACAACTACATTTATTCTACACTCCATCAGTTATCTTCATTCCAAATTTAGGAGTTTTAACTCCACTGGTTCTCCAAATGGTACCATATTTAGTACTTTTCGTGCCGTTCTACTACTAATTTCCAAAAACCCAGCTTTATCTGACACCTTTGGACTAAGACTAACCCTCACCCCAAATCGATTATCAATATAAAATATAGATATAGATAGAGCTTTGAAATTTGGTTCATACACCTAGGATGTTTGATATTTAAAATGAGATTTATGGGTTCAAGTTTTGGTATAGACCCCATACAACAGTAACCCTAAATATAGGGTATTTGAACTTCCTTCAGCTGGTGTATAAAAACTCAATTTATGTTCTCTGTAAAGACTCCCTGCTTCGCTCGTCTATAAAGACTCCCTGCTTCAGCTCGTCTGTAAAGACTCCCTGCTTCAGCTCGTCTATGAAAGACTCTCTGCTTCAGCTCGTCTATGAAAGACTCCCTGCTTCAGCTCGTCTATGAAAGACTCCCTGCTTCAGCTCGTCTATGAAAGACTCCCTGCTTCAGCTCGTCTATGAAAGACTCCCTGCTTCAGCTCGTCTATAAAGACTCCCTGCTCCAGCTCGTCTATAAAGACTCCCTGCTTCAGCACGTTCAGCTCTATAAAGACTCCCTGCTTCAGCTCGTCTATAAAGACTCCCTGCTTCAGCTCGTCTATAAAGACTCCCTGCTTCAGCTCGTCTATGAAATACTCCCTGCTTCAGCTCGTCTATGAAAGACTCCCTGCTTCAGCTCGTCTATGAAAGACTCCCTGCTTCAGCTCGTCTATGAAAGACTCCCTGCTTCAGCTCGTCTATAAAGACTCCCTGCTTCAGCTCGTCTATAAAGACTCCCTGCTTCAGCACGTCTATAAAGACTCCCTGCTTCAGCTCGTCTATAAAGACTCCCTGCTTCAGCTCGTCTATAAAGACTCCCTGCTTCAGCACGTCTATAAAGACTCCCTGCTTCAGCACGTCTATAAAGACTCCCTGCTTCAGCTCGTCTATAAAGACTCCCTGCTTCAGCTCGTCTATAAAGACTCCCTGCTTCAGCTCGTCTATGAAATACTCCCTGCTTCAGCTCGTCTATGAAAGACTCCCTGCTTCAGCTCGTCTATAAAGACTCCCTGCTTCAGCACGTCTATAAAGACTCCCTGCTTCAGCACGTCTATAAAGACTCCCTGCTTCAGCTCGTCTATAAAGACTCCCTGCTTCGCTCGTCTATAAAGACTCCCTGCTTCAGCTCGTCTGTAAAGACTCCCTGCTTCAGCTCGTCTATAAAGACTCCCTGCTTCAGCTCGTCTATAAAGACTCCCTGCTTCAGCTCGTCTATAAAGACTCCCTGCTTCAGCACGTCTATAAAGACTCCCTGCTTCAGCTCGTCTATAAAGACTCCCTGCTTCAGCTCGTCTATAAAGACTCCCTGCTTCAGCTCGTCTATAAAGACTCCCTGCTTCAGCTCGTCTATAAAGACTCCCTGCTTCAGCTCGTCTATAAAGACTCCCTGCTTCAGCACGTCTATAAAGACTCCCTGCTTCAGTTCGTCTATAAAGACTCCCTGCTTCAGTTCGTCTATAAAGACTCCCTGCTTCAGTTCGTCTATAAAGACTCCCTGCTTCAGCTCGTCTATAAAGACTCCCTGCTTCAGCTCGTCTATAAAGACACCCTTCTTCAGCTCGTCTATAAAGACTCCCTCTTCAGCTCGTCTATAAAGACTCCGTCTTCAGCTCGTCTATAAAGACTCCGTCTTCAGCTCGTCTATAAAGACTCCCTGCTTCAGCTCGTCTATAAAGACTCCCTGCTTCAGCTCGTCTATGAAATACTCCCTGCTTCAGCTCGTCTATGAAAGACTCCCTGCTTCAGCTCGTCTATGAAAGACTCCCTGCTTCAGCTCGTCTATGAAAGACTCCCTGCTTCAGCTCGTCTATAAAGACTCCCTGCTTCAGCTCGTCTATAAAGACTCCCTGCTTCAGCACGTCTATAAAGACTCCCTGCTTCAGCTCGTCTATAAAGACTCCCTGCTTCAGCTCGTCTATAAAGACTCCCTGCTTCAGCACGTCTATAAAGACTCCCTGCTTCAGCACGTCTATAAAGACTCCCTGCTTCAGCTCGTCTATAAAGACTCCCTGCTTCAGCTCGTCTATAAAGACTCCCTGCTTCAGCTCGTCTATGAAATACTCCCTGCTTCAGCTCGTCTATGAAAGACTCCCTGCTTCAGCTCGTCTATAAAGACTCCCTGCTTCAGCACGTCTATAAAGACTCCCTGCTTCAGCACGTCTATAAAGACTCCCTGCTTCAGCTCGTCTATAAAGACTCCCTGCTTCGCTCGTCTATAAAGACTCCCTGCTTCAGCTCGTCTGTAAAGACTCCCTGCTTCAGCTCGTCTATAAAGACTCCCTGCTTCAGCTCGTCTATAAAGACTCCCTGCTTCAGCTCGTCTATAAAGACTCCCTGCTTCAGCACGTCTATAAAGACTCCCTGCTTCAGCTCGTCTATAAAGACTCCCTGCTTCAGCTCGTCTATAAAGACTCCCTGCTTCAGCTCGTCTATAAAGACTCCCTGCTTCAGCTCGTCTATAAAGACTCCCTGCTTCAGCACGTCTATAAAGACTCCCTGCTTCAGTTCGTCTATAAAGACTCCCTGCTTCAGTTCGTCTATAAAGACTCCCTGCTTCAGTTCGTCTATAAAGACTCCCTGCTTCAGCTCGTCTATAAAGACTCCCTGCTTCAGCTCGTCTATAAAGACACCCTTCTTCAGCTCGTCTATAAAGACTCCCTCTTCAGCTCGTCTATAAAGACTCCGTCTTCAGCTCGTCTATAAAGACTCCGTCTTCAGCTCGTCTATAAAGACTCCCTGCTTCAGCTCGCCTATAAAGACTCCCTGCTTCAGCTCGTCTATAAAGACTCCCTGCTTCAGCTCGTATATAAAGACTCCCTGCTTCAGCTCGTCTATAAAGACTCCCTGCTTCAGCTCGCCTATAAAAACTCCCTGCTTCAGCTCGTCTATAAAGACTCCCTGCTTCAGCTCGTCTATGAAAGACTCCCTGCTTCAGCTCGTCTATGAAAGACTCCCTGCTTCAGCTCGTCTATAAAGACTCCCTGCTTCAGCTCGTCTATAAAGACTCCCTGCTTCAGCTCGTCTATAAAGACTCCCTGCTTCAGCTCGTCTATAAAGACTCCATGTCTGCCATTTATGGGGATTCCGCCCAATATTTGTTTATAAAAAATAATTATTTTTTTTATTTCAAACGCACAATAAAAATATTTGTTCTAGTTTTTTATTTATTATATTTAAAATTTGTCAATATTTATTTGAAATTTGTCTACCACTTGTCTCCAACACGCTACCAAGTGTTGCTAAATTTTTTTGGAAGTTTTTCTATTTTAATTTCTTGTTTATTAATTTGTTTATGAAACAAACAAGCTTTAACCAATTGTAACTGGCAACAACCAATAATAAAAAAAGAAAATAATGAAATAAAAACAAATCTATTTGTTGTTAATTAATATTTAAACAAATTAACAATCCGATATTAAACGAAGCGAACGGAGGTGCAAAAACAAACACAGCTACGAAAAAAAAACATGACAAACTTTTTTTTAATATTTATTATGACAATTTTCATATTGATGTTGTCAAAGATGAATGACAACTTTTAATTATTGTCACAATATTTGTGATGGGAAGTTGAATGATCCATGTTTTTTAGTTTCCACCCGAATATTTGATTTATGGGTTGCTGTGCGGTTAGGTGGTGGATTAATACCTTGAAATAACTACTTCATTTGATTTGAATTTACACCTAGCTGGAGGTTTAAATGTCATTGACAGTGGAAATGTAAATGTTGTAGATTCAATTTTTTTTAATATTTTCAATATTTTTTTTTGCTAATTTTTTAATATTTTTTTTTACTTTTACACGCTAATTATGCAGTCATGAAAAGTCTTGGTGTAAATGTTTCCGTCTATTTGATTTAATTTATTTTTTTGTCTCTTTGTGCGTGTATTATTTTTCCATTTTAAAATTTTTTGTCACATTTTTGCTATAGTATTGTGAAATTTTAATGTCACCCGATCCGTTGTTGTGACGTTTTCAAATGACATTCCCAAAAAAATACAAACACATTTTTTATGATTTATTTGTGACTTCGAAATTGATTATTTGATTGTTCCGATTTTTTTTATTAATTTTTGTTGTTAACTTTTTATGGCACATTTTATTGCAGTGTTTAATTTCAACAACAACAACAATAAACGCAAATGTTTTGCTATGATTCTAAATAGTTGTATAATTTAAATTAATTTAAATGTTAGAAACCACGTTTTTGTTAGCTTTTAATAAATATATTATTTGGTCTAATTTGCTAGAACAAAATATAACGGTTAGTAGACGAGCTGAAGAGGGAGTCTTTATAGACGAGCTGAAGAGGGAGTCTTTATAGACGAGCTGAAGAGGGAGTCTTTATAGACGAGCTGAAGAGGGAGTCTTTATGGACGAGCTGAAGGGAGTCTTTATAGACGAGTCGGAGGGAGTCTTTATAGACGAGCTGAAGCAGGGAGTCTTTATAGACCTTTCGGAGGGAGTCTTTATAGACGAGCTGAAGCAGGGAGTCTTTATAGACCTTTCGGAGGGAGTCTTTATAGACCACTCGGAGGGAGTCTTTATAGACGAGCTGAAAGGAGTCTTTATAGACGAGCTGAAGGGAGTCTTTATAGACGAGCTGAAGGGAGTCTTTATAGACGAGCTGAAGCAGGGAGTATTTATAGACTTGTCGGAGGGAGTCTTTATAGACGAGCTGATGCAGGGAGTCTTTATAGACGAGCTGAAGCAGGGAGTCTTTATAGACGAGCTGAAGCAGGGAGTCTTTATAGACGAGCTGAAGCAGGGAGTCTTTATAGACGAGCTGAAGCAGGGAGTCTTTATAGACGAGCTGAAGCAGGGAGTCTTTATAGACGAGCTGAAGCAGGGAGTCTTTATAGACGAGCTGAAGCAGGGAGTCTTTATAGACGAGCTGAAGCAGGGAGTCTTTATAGACGAGCTGAAGCAGGGAGTCTTTATAGACGAGCTGAAGCAGGGAGTCTTTATAGACGAGCTGAAGCAGGGAGTCTTTATAGACGAGCTGAAGAGGGAGTCTTTATAGACTAGCTGAAGCAGGGAGTCTTTATGGACGAGCTGTAGCAGGGAGTCTTTATAGACGAGCTGAAGCAAGGAGTCTTTATAGACGAGCTGAAGCAGGGAGTCTTTATAGACGAGCTGAAGGAAAATTTATTTTTAAAAAATCCACGCCTTTCAAGATCCAACGATCTTGAAAAATATGTTTTAATAAATCCACGCCTAGTGTTGGACCTTGAAAAATTTTTTAATAAATCTACGCCTTGTGTTGGACCTTGAAAAAGATTTTTTAATAAATCTACGCCTTGTGTTGGACCTTGAAAAAGATTTTTTAATAAATCTACGCCTTGTGTGAGGTCTTGAAAAAAATATTCTTTAAAATATCCACGCCTTGTGTTGGAACTTGAAAAATATTTTTTATATATTTTTCCATACTTAATCCCCTATATATATTTGCCAATAAATTCGCCGAATTTCTGGTGCATGATCGCCACGTTAGTGTTCGGTCACACGCATTGCGAACTGTTAGAATAAATGTTGATCGAGGAATTATCACCCTTTGTTTTTTTTTTTTTTTTTTTTTTTTTTGTCCAAAAAATCGAAGTCGCTCGTGCCACCAAAGAAGAAAAAACATTAAAAAGTGTTAAATGGTGCTTAAAACTTTTTGTTAAAAGCGTTTATTTAAATTTCGGATTAACACTAATATGACGCAGACACAGACGGTTTAAAGTTTTTTCATGTTTTCATACAACTCACCTTTCGGAAAGTTTTTGGGTTAAGGTATAACTCAGGTGTTTAGGGGTCATATCCTTGGCAGTGATATTGAAATATTATGGAGGTCAATAGTCAAAGTAAACTAAATTATCCGACGAGAAGCGTTGGAAAAAAATGCTTGCTCAAAATTTTCCAAATTTTTTTTCAATATCAAATTCGGTCAGGTGTTTAGGAGTCATATCCTTGGTAGTGATATTGGAATATTATGGAGGACAATAGTCAAACTAAACTAAATTATCCGACGATTAACGTCGGAAAAAATTGGTTGCTCAAAATTTTCAAAAAAAAAAAAATTTTTTTCAATATCAAATTCGAAGTCATTTATTTCCAAAATCAAAACAATAGCCATGACCTTCAACCGCAACCAAATGTCTACGTCATTGTACCCGATAATAATCTTTGTCAGAGTTCCATTTTCGCTTATCTCAAGACGCATAAAAACTCGTCACCGTGATGATTCGAATCAAAGGAACGCAATATACTTCCCACACTCATGCGTTCACACACACACACACACTCACTCAAACCTCCAATTTGTTAACTTGATCACTTAAAATTAGTTAAAATAAAAATTAATTTTAATCCCTGCTGTCAATACCGATTATCGGAACTGTGGCAATTTGTAATTCACTTTTTAATGGCCAATTAACGTCGACAGTGGCTTATCATCGATGTCACATTGAAATGCAGGGTAATTTTTTTGTTTGTTTGTTTTCATTTTCATTAGGCCGAAGAAAAAAACGTGTGGAAGCTATTCGTTCGCATAAATTATGTGGGTACTTGAATTGTGAAAAATTGTATTTTTATTCGAAAATAAGTGGCAACTAACTGCTAATTTACGTCACCTCGGTCATAAATCAATAAATCATGATTTGGATTAAGATTTTAACCGAATATTTTTGGTTTTGTCTAAACTTACAGAATGGTATTCGATAATCTAATCGATATTGTTTTATAATTCCGGATCTATGCGGATTTTTATATTGAAAAGAAAAAACACAAAATAGTCAATAGTAAACAAACTGAAGAGCTCTTAGGTGGCTGGCTAGCTGGCCAGAGAATCGATTTTCATAGACGAGCTGATTTTACTTTTAATATTTTTCAAGGTCTATGGTAGATTTTTAACATATATTTTAATTCCGAGGTGTGGATTTTTTAAAGAATATTTTTCCCACCCTCTACACAAGGCGTGGATTTTTTAAAAATATTTTTTCAAGGATCCACACAAGGCGTGGATTTTTTTTCAACCATCTACACAAGGCGTGGATTTTTTAAAAAATATTTTTTCAACCATCTACACAAGGCGTGGATTTTTTAAAAAATATTTTTTCAAGGATCTACTCAAGGCGTGGATTTTTTAAAGAATATTTTTTCAACCATCTACTCAAGGCGTGGATTTTTTAAAGAATATTTTTTCAAGGATCTACACATGACGTGGATTTTTTAAAGAATATTTTTTCAAGGATCTACACATGACGTGGATTTTTTAAAGAATATTTTTTCAAGGATCTACACAAGGCGTGGATTTTTTAAAAATATTTTTTCAACCATCTACACAAGGCGTGGATTTTTTAAAAATATTTTTTCAACCATCTACACAAGGCGTGGATTTTTTAAAAATATTTTTTCAACCATCTACACAAGGCGTGGATTTTTTAAAAATATTTTTTCAAGGCGTGGATTTTTTAAAAATATTTTTTCAAGGCGTGGATTTTTTAAAAATATTTTTTCAAGGCGTGGATTTTTTAAAAATATTTTTTCAACCATCTACACAAGGCGTGGATTTTTTAAAAATATTTTTTCAACCATCTACACAAGGCGTGGATTTTTTAAAAATATTTTTTCAACCATCTACACAAGGCGTGGATTTTTTAAAAATATTTTTTCAAGGCGTGGATTTTTTAAAAATATTTTTTCAACCATCTACACAAGGCGTGGATTTTTTAAAAATATTTTTTCAACCATCTACACAAGGCGTGGATTTTTTAAAAATATTTTTTCAACCATCTACACAAGGCGTGGATTTTTTAAAAATATTTTTTCAAGGCGTGGATTTTTTAAAAATATTTTTTCGACCATCTACACAAGGCGTGGATTTTTTAAAAATATTTTTTCAACCATCTACACAAGGCGTGGATTTTTTAAAGAATATTTTTTCAAGGATCTACACAAGGCGTTGAATTTTTTAAAGAATATTTTTTCAAGGATCTACACAAGGCGTGGATTTTTTAAAGAATATTTTTTCAAGGATCTACACAAGGCGTGGATTTTTTAAAGAATATTTTTTCAAGGATCTACACAAGGCGTGGATTTTTTAAAGAATATTTTTTCAAGGATCTACACAAGGCGTGGATTTTTTAAAGAATATTTTTTCAAGGATCTACACAAGGCGTGGATTTTTTAAAGAATATTTTTTCAAGGATCTACACAAGGCGTGGATTTTTTAAAGAATATTTTTTCAAGGATCTACACAAGGCGTGGATTTTTTAAAGAATATTTTTTCAAGGATCTACACAAGGCGTGGATTTTTTAAAGAATATTTTTTCAAGGATCTACACAAGGCGTGGATTTTTTAAAGAATATTTTTTCAAGGATCTACACAAGGCGTGGATTTTCTAAAAATATTTTTTCAACCATCTACACAAGGCGTGGATTTTTTAAATAATATTTTTTCAAGGATCTAAACAAGGCGTGGATTTTATTAAAGAATATTTTTTCAAGGACCAACACAAGGCGTGGATTTTTTAAAGAATATTTTTTCAAGGATCTACACAAGGCGTTGAATTTTTTAAAGAATATTTTTTCAAGGATCTACACAAGGCGTGGATTTTTTAAAGAATATTTTTTCAAGGATCTACACAAGGGGTGGATTTTTTAAAGAATATTTTTTCAAGGATCTACAAAAAATAAAACCACATCTCCATTTCGATCACACTAAAAACATTTATTAGATTTTGAGATTTGTTCTTCTGTTTTTTTTTCAATAAATTTTGAACTAGTTTTTTTCACATTGAATTTGTTAACTTTCTTGCTTGATGTATTACTTAATTCTATTATTATTTTTTTGTTTTATATTTTTCATAAAAAAAATTAACAATAAAAAGCTAAACGAGTGATAATTTCAAATATAAAATTTAACACAAATTTGTTGAGTTGACAAAAATATAATAATGAGCGGAACTGGTTTTGAATTCCTGTTAAAAAAAATTATAAAAATTTACAAAAAAATATATATTGCTACAAATACAATAAACAACATGTCTGTTGTAGTTCGGAACCATAAATCCGGTAGGTCCTTGAAAAAATATTCTTTAATAAATCCACGCCTTGGGTAGGTCCTTGAAAAAATATTCTTTAATAAATCCACGCCTTGGGTAGGTCCTTGAAAAAATATTCTTTAATAAATCCACGCCTTGTAAGGTCCTTGAAAAAATATTCTTTAATAAATCCACGCCTTGTAAGGTCCTTGAAAAAATATTCTTTAATAAATCCACGCCTTGTAAGGTCCTTGAAAAAATATTCTTTAATAAATCCACGCCTTGTAAGGTCCTTGAAAAAATATTCTTTAATAAATCCACGCCTTGTAAGGTCCTTGAAAAAATATTCTTTAATAAATCCACGCCTTGTAAGGTCCTTGAAAAAATATTCTTTAATAAATCCACGCCTTGTAAGGTCCTTGAAAAAATATTCTTTAATAAATCCACGCCTTGTAAGGTCCTTGAAAAAATATTCTTTAATAAATCCACGCCTTGTAAGGTCCTTGAAAAAATATTCTTTAATAAATCCACGCCTTGTAAGGTCCTTGAAAAAATATTCTTTAATAAATCCACGCCTTGTAAGGTCCTTGAAAAAATATTCTTTAATAAATCCACGCCTTGTAAGGTCCTTGAAAAAATATTCTTTAATAAATCCACGCCTTGTAAGGTCCTTGAAAAAATATTCTTTAATAAATCCACGCCTTGTAAGGTCCTTGAAAAAATATTCTTTAATAAATCCACGCCTTGTAAGGTCCTTGAAAAAATATTCTTTAATAAATCCACGCCTTGTAAGGTCCTTGAAAAAATATTCTTTAATAAATCCACGCCTTGTAAGGTCCTTGAAAAAATATTCTTTAATAAATCCACGCCTTGTAAGGTCCTTGAAAAAATATTCTTTAATAAATCCACGCCTTGTAAGGTCCTTGAAAAAATATTCTTTAATAAATCCACGCCTTGTAAGGTCCTTGAAAAAATATTCTTTAATAAATCCACGCCTTGTAAGGTCCTTGAAAAAATATTCTTTAATAAATCCACGCCTTGTAAGGTCCTTGAAAAAATATTCTTTAATAAATCCACGCCTTGTAAGGTCCTTGAAAAAATATTCTTTAATAAATCCACGCCTTGTAAGGTCCTTGAAAAATATTCTTTAATAAATCCACGCCTTGGGTAGGTCCTTGAAAAAATATTCTTTAATAAATCCACGCCTTGGGTAGGTCCTTGAAAAAATATTCTTTAATAAATCTTGGGTAGGTCCTTGAAAAATATTCTTTAATAAATCCACGCCTTGGGTAGGTCCTTGAAAAAATATTCTTTAATAAATCCACGCCTTGGGTAGGTCCTTGAAAAAACATTCTTTAATAAATCCACGCCTTGGGTAGGTCCTTGAAAAAATATTCTTTAATAAATCCACGCCTTGGGTAGGTCCTTGAAAAATATTCTTTAATAAATCCACGCCTTGGGTAGGTCCTTGAAAAATATTCTTTAATAAATCCACGCCTTGTAAGGTCCTTGAAAAAATATTCTTTAATAAATCCACGCCTTGTAAGGTCCTTGAAAAATATTCTTTAATAAATCCACGCCTTGGGTAGGTCCTTGAAAAATATTCTTTAATAAATCCACGCCTTGGGTAGGTCCTTGAAAAATATTCTTTAATAAATCCACGCCTTGGGTAGGTCCTTAAAAAATATTCTTTAATAAATCCACGCCTTGGGTAGGTCCTTGAAAAATATTCTTTAATAAATCCACGCCTTGGGTAGGTCCTTGAAAAATATTCTTTAATAAATCCACGCTTTTGAGAGTATTGTAAAAATATTCTTTAATAAATCCACGCCTTGGGTAGGTCCTTGAAAAATATTCTTTAATAAATCCACGCCTTGGGTAGGTCCTTGAAAAATATTCTTTAATAAATCCACGCCTTGGGTAGGTCCTTGAAAAATATTCTTTAATAAATCCACGCCTTGGGTAGGTCCTTGAAAAATATTCTTTAATAAATCCACGCCTTGGGTAGGTCCTTGAAAAAATATTCTTTAATAAATCCACGCCTTGGGTAGGTCCTTGAAAAATACACGCCTTCAGTTGGCCCTTTAAAATATTCTTTAATAAATCCACGCCTTCAGTTGGCCCTTGAAAAATATTCTTTAATAAATCCACGCCTTCAGTTGGCCCTTGAAAAATATTCTTTAATAAATCCACGCCTCAGTTGGCCCTTGAAAAATATTCTTTAATAAATCCACGCCTCAGTTGGCCCTTGAAAAATATTCTTTAATAAATCCACGCCTCAGTTGGCCCTTGAAAAATATTCTTTAATAAATCCACGCCTCAGTTGGCCCTTGAAAAATATTCTTTAATAAATCCACGCCTCAGTTGGCCCTTGAAAAATATTCTTTAATAAATCCACGCCTCAGTTGGCCCTTGAAAAATATTCTTTAATAAATCCACGCCTCAGTTGGCCCTTGAAAAATATTCTTTAATAAATCCACGCCTCAGTTGGCCCTTGAAAAATATTCTTTAATAAATCCACGCCTCAGTTGGCCCTTGAAAAATATTCTTTAATAAATCCACGCCTCAGTTGGCCCTTGAAAAATATTCTTTAATAAATCCACGCCTCAGTTGGCCCTTGAAAAATATTCTTTAATAAATCCACGCCTCAGTTGGCCCTTGAAAAATATTCTTTAATAAATCCACGCCTCAGTTGGCCCTTGAAAAATATTCTTTAATAAATCCACGCCTCAGTTGGCCCTTGAAAAATATTCTTTAATAAATCCACGCCTCAGTTGGCCCTTGAAAAATATTCTTTAATAAATCCACGCCTCAGTTGGCCCTTGAAAAATATTCTTTAATAAATCCACGCCTCAGTTGGCCCTTGAAAAATATTCTTTAATAAATCCACGCCTCAGTTGGCCCTTGAAAAATATTCTTTAATAAATCCACGCCTCAGTTGGCCCTTGAAAAATATTCTTTAATAAATCCACGCCTCAGTTGGCCCTTGAAAAATATTCTTCAATAAATCCACGCC
>NW_026887333.1:0-116893 GCF_032173495.1 Musca vetustissima
TTTGCCTATTAGACACATTTTAAGGCCAAATTGGCTGTAATTTGGCACAGAGTGTTCTTTTTTGGGTACCCAATGTCCATGCAACATTTTATGTATGTAGGTCCACGTTTACTGGTAGCCCCCATACTAAGGTACCCTATTTTGAGTATTTACCCAAAAATTGGGTATAAACTCATTAACTGCCGAACCACTTGACATAGGCGGCCAAAATTTTGCACACATGTTTCTAATGACAAAGCAAATATAGAAATCCAACATGGGGTCCCTGGGTCCAAGTTTTGATATAGCCCCCATATAACCATATCTCCCGATTTAAGGTATTTTTTGTTTATTAGACACATTTTACAACCAAATTGGCTGTAATTTGGCACAGAGTGCTCTTTTTGGGTACAAAATGTCCATGCAAAATTTTATGTATGTAGGTCCACGTTTACTGGTAGCCCCCATACAAGACACCCCTATTTTGAGTATTTACCCAAAAAATGGGTAAAAACTCATTAACTTGCAAACCACTTGCTATAGACGGCCAAAATTTGGCTCAGATGGTTTTTATATCAATACAAATATTGAAATCCAAAATGGGGTCCAAGTTTTGATATAGCCCCCATATAACCGTACCTACCGATTTAAGGTACTTTTACGATCAAATTGGTTGTAATTTGGCATAGTGAGATTTTTTTTGCACAAAATATTCATGCAAAATGTGGTTTTTGACACACATGGTTTAAAATCAATATTATTTCCTGTATGGGAAAAGGGGTCTTCAAAACACACGTCAAATAGTTCGGCTGTAAAAGAGTTTATAAATATATATAAATACCCAAAATCAGGACCGCTATATAGGACAGAAAAAGTTGACCAGAGCAAACAATTGGTACTCATAGAGAACTCTCTAAGCCAAATTCCAGCTAATCAAATTGGCTAATAGATAAAAATGTCCTTAAATCGGGAGATACGGTTATATGGGGGCTATATCAAAACTTGGACCCAGGGACCCCATGTTGGATTTCTATATTTGCTTTGACATTAGAAACATGTGTGCAAAGTTTTGGCCGCCTATGTCAAGTGGTTCGGCAGTTAATGAGTTTATACCCAATTTTTGGGTAAATACTCAAAATAGGGGTACCTTTGTATGGGGGCTACCAGTAAACGTGGACCTACATACATAAAATGTTGCATGGACATTTGGTACCCAAAAAGAACACTCTGTGCCAAATTACAGCCAATTTGGCCTTAAAATGTGTCTAATAGGCAAAAAATACCTTAAATCGGGAGATACGGTTATATGGGGGCTATATCAAAACTTGGACCCAGGGTCCCCATGTTGGATTTCTATATTTGCTTTGTCATTAGAAACATGTGTGCAAAATTTTGGCCGCCTACGTCAAGTGGTTCGGCAGTTAATGAGTTTATACCCAATTTTTGGGTAAATACTCAAAATAGGGGTACCTTTGTATGGGGGCTACCAGTAAACGTGGACCTACATACATAAAATTTTGCATGGACATTTTGTACCCAAAAAGAGCACTCTGTGCCAAATTACAGCCAATTTGGCCTTAAAATGTGTCTAATAGGCAAAAAATACCTTAAATCGGGAGATACGGTTATATGGGGGCTATATCAAAACTTGGACCCAGGGTCCCCATGTTGGATTTCTATATTTGCTTTGACATTAGAAACATGTGTGCAAAGTTTTGGCCGCCTATGTCAAGTGGTTCGGCAGTTAATGAGTTTATACCCAATTTTTGGGTAAATACTCAAAATAGGGGTACCTTTGTATGGGGGCTACCAGTAAACGTGGACCTACATACATAAAATTTTGCATGGACATTTTGTACCCAAAAAGAGCACTCTGTGCCAAATTACAGCCAATTTGGTTGTAAAATGTGTCTAATAAACAAAAAATACCTTAAATCGGGAGATATGGTTATATGGGGGCTATATCAAAACTTGGACCCAGGGACCCCATGTTGGATTTCTATATTTGCTTTGTCATTAGAAACATGTGTGCAAAATTTTGGCCGCCTATGTCAAGTGGTTCGGCAGTTAATGAGTTTATACCCAATTTTTGGGTAAATACTCAAAATAGGGGTACCTTTGTATGGGGGCTACCAGTAAACGTGGACCTACATACATAAAATGTTGCATGGACATTGGGTACCCAAAAAGAACACTCTGTGCCAAATTACAGCCAATTTGGCCTTAAAATGTGTCTAATAGGCAAAAAATACCTTAAATCGGGAGATACGGTTATATGGGGGCTATATCAAAACTTGGACCCAGGGTCCCCATGTTGGATTTCTATATTTGCTTTGTCATTAGAAACATGTGTGCAAAATTTTGGCCGCCTATGTCAAGTGGTTCGGCAGTTAATGAGTTTATACCCAATTTTTGGGTAAATACTCAAAATAGGGGTACCTTTGTATGGGGGCTACCAGTAAACGTGGACCTACATACATAAAAATTTGCATGGACATTTGGTACCCAAAAAGAACACTCTGTGCCAAATTACAGCCAATTTGGCCTTAAAATGTGTCTAATAGGCAAAAAATACCTTAAATCGGGAGATACGGTTATATGGGGGCTATATCAAAACTTGGACCCAGGGTCCCCATGTTGGATTTCTATATTTGCTTTGTCATTAGAAACATGTGTGCAAAATTTTGGCCGCCTACGTCAAGTGGTTCGGCAGTTAATGAGTTTATACCCAATTTTTGGGTAAAAACTCGGGTATTTACCCAAGTATTTACCCACGTCTTTAAAGTATCGTAAAACTATCCATTCTAAATCGATTTGATAACAGAAACCCGGAAATAGGGTGCAAGATGTTGTATTACCGATTCAATATAGTAAATACCCAAATAAATACCCACAAATGGGTATTTACCCAATTTACCGGGTATTTACCCAATTTACCGGGTATTTACCCTTTGGGTATTTACCCACTGCTCATCTGAAGCTATATATGGGAGCTATATCTATATCTGATCCGATTTCAATGAAATTTAACACAATCCATCCTAGTCTCAATTCCATACGTTAGGCCAAATTTTGTCTCAATCGAACCAAAATTGCGAGTTTGGTGCACCATTTACATAAAATCGGACGAAGCTATATATGGGAGCTATATCTGAATCTGAACCTATTTTTACAAAACTTCACAGACATCAAACTGGACTTACTTCAGTACGCAGTTAAAAATGTTTTCTCAATCGGACAAATATTGCGAGTTTGACGCACCATTTAGGTCAATCGAACCAAAATTGCGAGTTTGGTGCACCATTTACATAAAATCGGACGAAGCTATTTCAAAACATATCAAGAAATAAGCAGATCAACAGTTTTAATCGCCTAAAGGTGATTTCCTTTGCAGATGGAATACCTTGTGAT
This sequence comes from Musca vetustissima, assembly GCF_032173495.1. NCBI lineage: Eukaryota > Metazoa > Arthropoda > Insecta > Diptera > Muscidae > Musca > Musca vetustissima. The sequence continues at coordinate 3,391 of NW_026887333.1, forward strand.
AGGTATTATATAGAAATTCCTCTGAGGGTCTTCAGGACCTATGTATAAAGATGAACACCCTCTGACAGAAGGCCCTGAGAGATTATCTATAGACAGACTACTCATTCAACAGTCATCTGTAGACAGATGAAATTTTGAGGTTGTACGGCTCCAAAGATCCACACCTGAGATAGTCCTAAGAAAAATTATTTTTAAAAATCCACGCCTGAGAAAAATTATTTTTAAAATTCCAAATAATTAGACACTCTCTGACCAGATAGGAGAACCTTCAGGAGATCTTATTCATATGTGAGACCCCTCGATAGACCTTCTTTGTCCATATGCCTACGGATGTTACGTTTTATATATTGAGTCTTCTTCTCCCTCTAGGCAACTTGTGGCACCATAACTCTTAGGAAATAAATACCTACCAATAAATGGCATTATATTACTACCTTAGAATAAAAATTTTATTGGAATGCGTTTTGGAAAATTTTGGACTATGTTGTTTACGACAAAAAATCGAAAACAATGTAATTCATATATGTTTATCTCAAGTGGTATGTATTTAAAAAAAAGTTTTAAATAATTGCCTACAAATCCCAACTGGTTGCTTACCAATAATTATTGATAATTTTTCATGGTTCAGTCTGTCATTAAGAAGATTATTTCGAGAGCAATCCCGTACCGTTATTACAAAAAACACTGCCTGAAAATCAACCGTCCAAGCCTGCTAGGCCAGAGCAGTTCATCCAATCCAGCATAAAGACCATCACTGATTGATGGTTAAACTAAAACCAAACCAAAAAATAAAATGAAATACCAAAAATACCGGTATCTAATGGCCATGTCTCCAGCCGAAAAAACACATTAACAGGCATTAGTTGTCGTGTCGTCGTTTTGACCAGAAGTCACAAAACAAAACCTTTTTTTCTGCTTCGTCGTTGTCGCCGTTGTTGGCACATCTGGTCACATATATGTCCACATACATATGTATATGACCTAAAGCCAGTAGCATCTGTTTAACTTGTTACGGTGATGGGGTTAATGCGAGACCCCATCTCCCTCTCCTCCTCATCATACCCCTCAGATTCATATTCATGTGCAGAAGAAAAAAATCTTTACTGTATTTATTATCAATAGAGAGATTAATTTGCCTGATTCCGAAGTAATTTGCATACCTTGTCTGCCGCACCATCACCACAACTACTATTCTTTCTTTGACCAGTTCTTATACTGTTGACCACAACAACAGCAGCAACAAAATTGGATGACAAAAATTAATGATGATGATGATTCTGCTTTCAATTTGTCCCGCTCGTTTAGTTTAACGCACACACACCACAAATATTTATGCAAAACTACAATTTAATCGTTGAAACGAAAGTTTAAGAATACCATCTATTCATCAGCCCATAATTCTTTTTTTTTTTAATTTAGTGCCAAATCCGCAACCGTAAATAACATTCCCCAAATCAGATTTTAAAACCTCCCTCTAGTCACGAGTGATAAATGATTGAATGATAATGAAATTAATCAAGAATATTTGAAGCGAATATAAAGGCACTGGCGTTTAGGTATTGGGACATTTTTGGAAAGGAAATTATGTATGTGCCACAGATGAATGCCATATTTGGGTGTATCATTTGTCACGTTATGTTATTGTAAAGTTAAAAAAATAAAATCTATAGTAAATTCTTCATGTATGATCATTTGAGAATTATTCTAATATGTAGAAGATTATTTGAAGGTGTGTTTCCTATGAAAAATACCATTTAAAATATCCTTTATAAATTGAAATGTCTTCAGAGGATATAAAGATCTTCATGTGGTTGAATGTTCTTCAAGTGATACAGGACTCCTAGAAGAGATTAATGCTCTAGAAAGATCTTCCTTTGAGGAGTTCTCCATATAGATGACCTCTTCAATGGTCGTGTTATGTCCGATTTTTTTATACCCTCCACCATAGTATGGGGGGTATATTAATTTTGTCATTCCGTTTGTAACTCATCGAAATATTCATTTCCGACCCTATAAAGTATATATATTCTTGATCAGGGTAAAATTCTAAGACGATCTAGCCATGTCCGTCTTCTGAAGGAATTGAGATAGCATGCTGAAATTTTGCATAGGGTTGTCTTTTGTCTGCAGGCAGATTAAGTTCGAAGATGAGATATATCGGTCCACCTTTAGACATAGCTCCCATATAACAGTACCCCCCAATTTTCGGTATATTGAGGTTCTTGGGCGCGTTTTTCAACCGAATACGCTGAAATTGGGTACATTGGGTTCCTATTGGGTACTTAATGTCCCCACAAAAAATTATAAATATAGGTCCACTTTTTCTGGTAGCCCCCCATATAACGGTACCTCCTAATTTTCAGTATTTTGGGGGTTTTAATCGTATTGTTCCACCGAATTGGCTGCAATAAATAAATAAATATAGATAAATTTTTTCGGATATCCCCCATATAAGGGTACCCCCAATTTTCGGTATTTTGGGGTTCTTGAGCGCGTTTTTCTACCGAATACGCTGAAATTTGGTACATTGGGTTCTTAATAGGTTCCAAATCTCTCCACCGAAAATTATGAATATAGGTCAATTTTTTCGGATAGCCCCCATATAAGGGTACCCCCAATTTTCGGTATTTGGGGTTCTTGAGCGCATTTTTCAACCGAATTTGCTGCAATTTGGTAATTTGTAGTCGTATATGGTAACAAATTTCTCTACCAAAAATTTTTAATATTCGCCTCCGTTTTGGGGTAGTGCCCATATAACCCCTTTTTTTAATATTAAACTAGTTATCTGATTTGTTCCGCGTTTTGAGTTTGGTTCTAAGACCCTTTTGTAATCATTTCACCTGCGGAGGATAGAGAGATAAACAATTAGAACGTAATGTTCGATAATGAACTATAGCCACATTTAGACCTAGCCCCTGTTTGGAAGTTCCAGAATTTGAACTAAGCTTGGAAGAAATAATAAGATGGGCAAAGTTCGGATGAAATCTAAATTTTCTGAAACGGATTTGGTCCAAAGAAACATGGGGTCTAGAACCAATATTTCGATGAGGCACATTTTCACCGTGTTAAAGTGTATACACCCTCATTAGCCATAAGGCTGACGGTATAATTATCCTTTAAAATTTTCTAAAATTTGTGTTATGGTTTACATAATCCGTTTTTAGAAATGTCGGTCCACTTTTTGGTATGTTCACTATATTTTCATTTCTAGTACCTGTCAATATATCTATGGTGGAGGGTATCCAAAGTTCGGTCCGGCCGAACTTACCGCTTTTTCACTTGTTTACATTATTTTGGCAAGGAAGTCATTTATAATATTTTCAAAATTATTGATTGATGATTTGATAAGATTTTGTGCCAAGAAATACTGAATATCCAATCGCATTGCCTTTGTTCATTTGAAGTTTGACTTAGTTTACGACGACACAGATCTATTCCAAAGTAGCATAATTGGTGAATTTGTATCTATGCGTGATTATGGTATGAAAAACCAAGTGGAATCGTCTCAAAGGAAACATCTGCATGAACCAAGACTACCCAGTAAGGAAAGGACGAAAATCGGACTTGGTTGGCTATATGATACCTTGTGTACAGTATAAAAGGGAACAATCTTCGATAAAATGAGAATATTGTCACATATTTCATACACTGCGCAACAAGATTGTGGGGACTGTAAAATTCCTATTGGGGATGAAATGTCTTGGTGAGTATATCAAAAAAAAAAAAAAACCAGAAGGAAAAATTCGTCATAAGTCGAAGTTCGGAGATATGTCGTGACATTTTTTAGCTGATATAATTGATATAGTTTAATATGTTGATGTGTAGCTATTGTATGTTTTATTATCTGAATATTCGGTACAATATTTAGAAAACAGTTTTTTTTTAGAAAATAATTTTGGACGAATCCCACAGTTCAACAATATGAGGAACATATACAGAATTTTTTGAAAAACATACAGGGTATTTGTGACAAGAATCGGGTAAAATTGAGCATAGACCATTAAAACGTTAAAATATCGATTTCTCGACTTTAAGGACCCCAACTAAACTCATATGAGAAAAAATTTTCTAGAATGTTGCGAAGAGGAAAAATCGCGTCTTGTGTTATTTGGAATTAAGTTCAATAAATTAAGGAAGAAAAGGACACACAAGGAATCGAGTTTGAAGAACAAAATCTCCTATAAAAAATTCCTCATTCGATTTTATTGAAGAAATGTAATCTTAATACAATAGTTACAAATGAAGCTATCTCTTCAAGTGTAATAGGGTCGCCAGCAACAAACAAAAAAAATTAACACAGCACACCTCCGAACTTTGCCTGTGGCAAATTTTTATACCCTTCACCGCACTGTGGTACAGGGTATTATGTCTTTGTGAATATGATTGTAACAGGCAAAAGCAAACGAGATAGACACATGGTTCCTTTTGAGAATATGCATAGAATCACTTTTTAAGTCGATTTATGCATGTCCGTCCGTCCGTCCGTCCATCTGTCTGTCCATGTTATATTGTAAATAAAGTACAGGTCGCATTTATCATCCGATTTAGATGATATTTGGCACAGCTCATTTATTTTGCCCAAGGACGAACCCTGTTGAAATTGGGAAAAATCGGTTCCGATTTAGATATAGCTCCCATATATATTTTCGTCCAATTTAAGACAAATCAAAGTACCATATATCCTTCGATTTGCACGAAATTTGTCACAGTGTACTGAATTAAGTCTAGAACGATGTGTGTTAAATTTCGTCCGATTTAAGGTAAATGGTGCACCAAAGTCCCTAAATGCCTTTCGATTTGCACGAAATTTGGCATAGTGAACTGAATTTGCCTTAGAATGACGTATGTGATGTTTCGTGAAAATCGGTTCAGATTTAAATATTGTTCCCATATATATTTTCGTCCGATTTAAGGTAAATGGTGCGCCAAAGTCACTAAATATATTTCGATTTGCACGAAATTTGCCAGAGCATGCTAAATTAAATCTAGAATGATGTGTGCTAAGTTTCGTGAAAATCGGTTCAGATTTAGATATAGCTCCCATATATATTTTCATCCGATTTTAAGTTAATGGTGCACTAAACTCCTAATGTTTGTCCGATTGACACGAATTTTTTTGTCAAGTTAGCTTTTAATCGATTTACAAAATTTAGCTTAGATTGCAAAATAGCATGTGTATGGATTGATGTTAGCCGGTTTATATATGGATAAAGATCACATATTTAAGTTCGTTAAATCTTATGTCAACGTTCCTCTGAAAAGGACAGACGCATATGTAGAATATACTTTTACTACTTTCCTTACTGGGTTTCCTTTTGAAAATGCCACAGAATAAATTTTTAAAGGGACAATTAAACAAATTTTGAAGAATAATTCCTGTAAATATATTATAATTTGTTGAAGGTCTTGACCTTCATTTCGAAAATGAACATTTATTGGCCCCTCAGCCAGCTTATATAAACTATCTGTATTTTTTGATTTAATTCGAATCTACACTAATTCAAGAATGTCCCTACAAAATTTAATTTGAAAATCTCAAGAACTCTTGAAGATAGAGCCGATTTATTGTGTCAGCATCAAATTACGGCTAAAGGGCTTCTCAAACTTAAAACGCGTTTTTCTCTTTTGCGAATGACAGGCACGATAACTTAAAAACTAATAGCCCAATCGATTCCAAATTTTTACACGTTTCTCTATGAGTGTATCATATGAACTAGTCTATCATATGAACTAGGATAAAGCCAATCGGCGAATATCTTCCTTATTTTTATACCCTCGACCATAGTATGAAGGATATATTAATTTTGTTTTTCCGTTTGTAACCCATCGAAATAATCATTCCGACCCTATAAAGTATATATATTCTATGACGATATAACCATGTCCGTCTGTCTGTTGTAATCACTCTAGCGTCTAAACGAATTGAGATAGATCGCCAAAATTTTGCATAGAGTCGTCTTTTGTCTGCAGGCAGGTCAAGTTCGAAGATGGGCTTTATCGTCCACGTTTAGGCATAGCTCCCATATAAGGGTACTCCCAAATTTTCTGTATTTTAGGGTTCTTGAGCGCGTTTTTCAACCGAATTCGGTGAAATTTGCTGCATTTGGTTCTTATTGAGTACTAAATATCTCCACAAAAAATTATAAATATAGGTCTACTTTTTCTGGTAGCCCCCATATAACGGTACCTCCTAATTTTCGGTATTTGGGGGGTTTTGGTCGTATTTGTATGCCGAACTAGCTGTAATTTAGTATTTGGAGTTATTAATAGGTACCAAATCTCTCCACAAAAAATTATGAATATAGGTCCATTTTTTCGGATCGCGCCCATATAAGGGTACACCCAATTTTCGGTATTTTGGGGTTCTTGAGCGCGTGTTTCAACCGAATTTGCTGCAATTTGGTATTTTGTAGTCATATATGGTAGCAAATCTCCCCACCAAAAATTATTTATATTCGCCCCTTTTTAGGGTAGTCCCCATATAACCCCCTTTTTTATTAAAATAGTTATCTAATTTGTTCCGCGTTTTGGGTTTGTTTCTAAGAGTCTGTCGTAATCATTTAACCTGCGGCGGATATCGTGATAAAGTTAGAACGTAAGGTTCGATAATGAACTATACATGAACTATAACCCGCATTTAGGCCAAGCACCTGTGTGGGAGATATCAGAGGGAGTGGACCGATAGTCCACATCTTCGCACCTGAACTAAGTTTGGAAGAATAATAAGATAGGCACAGGTTGGATGAAATCAAAATTTTCTGGAACATGGTTCACATTATGGTTTACATAATCGCGTTGTAGAAATGTCGGTATAGGTCCACTTTTAGGTATTTTCCTTACATTTTCACATCAACTACCTTTTAGTATCTATGTGGAGGGTATGATGGAGGGTATCCAAAGTTCGGTCCGGCCGAACTTAACACTTTTTCACTTTTTAATATTTTCTGCCTTCAGCGCGTCTGTATAGACTCTTTGTTGCCTTTTTGTTGTCCTATAGTGATAAACTTCATCTCGAATTACGGTTTCCACACCGATATCCTTTTTATACCATACTGCGGTGGTACAGGGTATTATCGCTTTGTACATATGTTTGTAACTGGCAAAAGGAAGCGAGATAGACCCTTGGTTCTATTTGGGAATATGCATAGAATCACTTTCTGAATTTGACACCTCTCATTTAGAAATTAGGAAACATCGGTTCAGATTTAGATATAGCTTCTATATACATTTTCGTACGATTTAATGTAAATGGAGCACGAAAGTCCCTATGTATCTTTCGATTTGCACGATATTTCTCACAGCGTACTGAATTAAGCCTAGAATGATGTATGTTAAGTTTCTTAAATATCGGTTCAGATTTTAATATAGCTCCCATATATATTTTCGTTCGATTTCATGTAAATGGTGCACACAATTCCATATATACTATTCGATTTACACGAAATTTGGCGTAGCATATTGAATTGAATCTAGAATGATGTGTGTTAAGTTTCGTAAAAAATCGGTTCAGATTTAGATATAGCTCCCATATATATTTTCGTCCGATTTGATGTAATCCGATTTTAAGTTAATGGTGCACTAAACTCCTAATGTTTGTCCGATTGACACGAAATTTTTTGTTAAATTTGCTTTGAATCGATTTACAAAATTTAGCTTAGGTTGCAATATGGTATGTGTAGGGATTAATGTTAGTCGATTTACATATAGATATAGATCACATACTTTAGTTCGTTAAATCGTATGTCAATGTTCCTTCGAAAAAGACAGACGCATATGTAGAATATACTTTTACTACATTCCTTACAGGGTTTCCTTTTGAAAATGCCACAGAATTTTAAATAATATTTTTAAGGGACAATCAAACAAATTTTGAAGAATACTTCCTTAAAATATATTATAATTTGTTGAAGGTCTTGACCTTCATTTCGAAAATGAACATTTATTGGCCCTCAACCTGCTTATATAAACTATCTGAACATTTAACTTAATATTCTCCTATAAAGGCACACTAACACTTCCGTTTGTCTACTGTGATCTATTAATTCGACTAGGTTTCTTTTGAAGATTTCCTCACTTCAGCTTGCTCTCCAGTGATTCATAAAACTTAATTTCCAGTTATTGGTTCTAAAATTATGTCATTTTTAATTTATGGCTCAAGGACGAACTTAGTAATGACTGTAGTATACTGAGTTCAACTGTTCAATACAAATTGAACAGCCTCTATTCCTATTAAGAATCTGTACTGTGTACTTCAATAAAGAATAATCCTATGGGATACACATTTCTGTATTATTAAATGTTGATATGACATTGTACCTGAGCGAGTGCACTCAAGATATTTAGTTTTCTTCACGTTAAATAATTTTTGAAAAATTCCAACAAGAATAGTACTTCATTCAATATTCTAGCAGCACTATATGTCGAAAATGAACTCTGTAATACAAAATGTAAATATTTCAACATTGTTTTATTTCCTTCTATGCAACATTTTTCTTGTAATACCATTAGTTCGAATAAAATCAATATTAATACACATTCAAGTGATTTGTTAACACCCAACTTATCACATATGATTAAGTCATAACAGTCAATAATTATATTTGAATCCGTTTCCAAGTTAATACAACAAATAAATATTACTTAACCTGTCTAACAATGTTTGTTCTAACCTAAAAAATAAATATTATTACTATCCATGGTAACTAACTACACTCATTTAAGATTCACTTATCTAACACTCTCACTGCAATGAAAGCTGGCGCATAGCAGCTACCAAATCAAATCAACACCTTTGCAACAGTAATACAGCAAACTGCGCTATTTGACAGCCACCAACTACAACAAATGGTTGTGATCGTATAATTTCCAAACAACTAAAATGTATAATCAAACAATTAATTTATGTCTGGTTGGGCACGTTAATCAAAACAGCAGCAACAACAAGTGCTAACCGGAACCCTAGATCCTAGAGAAGTTGCAGTATCTGCTTAACGGTAATGGACGACGAGCAATACCGATCCAATTAAATTGTTAAATTATACGCTTTTGCAGATAACACCAACAATCTTTAAATTGAATTGATTGTCAGTTTATTTGTGGGCAATTCCACTTTTTGTTATAGAACAACTCGATCAGACAAACAGCCAACAAGTCAGTCAGAGACTTTGCTCTGCACTGCTCTGTTTAAAAAAATCCACCCAAGCCAACGGTATGTAAAGTAGTTAATGTTATGATAACAATACTACCGCACATCAGGTACGTTGAGACCCAACCGAACAACCAAAGCAGCCAACACAACTAGCACAGAAGTCGGCAACATAATACCAATAAAATATTGTTGGTAATCTTAAAATGCACACAACAACATCATCGTCATCAATAATGCTCGTTCCCCCCGAACTAAGGAGTTCTTCTTTCTCTCTCTCGGCTTCGGCTAAGTGAGCATAAATAAAAAAAAACTTCAAATGAAAATTTTCCCCGAAGGCGTTTTCATGCAATATCGGCTTTAAAACCCATACTTCGGTGGCTACTGCACAACTCTCCAGTATTTGTAATTCGAGCCACTCAAATAAACAACAAAATTCCCAAAGTAAATAACCAATAATGCCAATGGATAGACAAACAAACAGATAGACGGAGGCACAGACAGACAATCGACTAAGCAGAACATAAAATACGCTGTAGAGAAAATAATGAAAACTTAACAGTTCACCACTTATGTCCACAAACATTTCAATTTTAAATTTATTAATCATCAATTTGAATTTGCATACCACCACTCTGCAATAGCGTTAGGAACGGGCACATAGCTGAGCAAAGCAGCACCACAAATCAGTTAGGCATATACTGGTATGGAACAGAATCAAGTAAGCAAGGGTACCAGCAACCTGAGTGGTGGTAGTACATATATTTACGCTAGAACATTGATTAGACATAGATATTGGTTGAAAAGAGTTTTCTCGAAGGAAATTTATATTCAGCTTGGCTGAATACAGTTTTCATAGGAAAAATGTTAGGTAGTTCAGCTAAAATATATACAATTTTCATAGAAAAATGCCAATTCAGCTGCGCTAAAGAAAGAACATTCCTATTCAGCCTGGCTGAATAATAATTTCCCATAGAAAATTTCTATTCAGCCTGCCTGAATAATAATTTTCTAACGAAAATTCCTATTCAGCCTTGCTGATTAATAATTTCCCAACGAAAATTCCTATTCAGCGTGGCTGCATAATACTTTTCCAACTAAAATTCCTATTCAGCGTGGCTGAATAATAATTTCCATACTAAAATTAATATTCAGCTTTGCTGAATAATAATTTCTCAAAGAAAATTCTTATTCAGCTTGGCTGAATAATAATTTCTCAAAGAAAATTCCTATTCAGCCTGACTGAATATAAATTGCCAAACGCAAATTCCTATTCAGCCTGACTGAATATAAATTTCCAAACGAAAATTCCTATTCAGTCTGGCTGAATATAAATTTCCAAACGAAAATTCCTATTCAGCCTGGCTGAATATAAATTTCCAAACGAAAATTCATATTCAGCCTGGCTGAATAATAATTTCCTAACGAAAATTCCTATTCAGCCTGGCTGAATAATAATTTCCTAATAATTTCCTAACGAAAATTCCTATTCAGCCTGGCTGAATAATAATTTCCTAACGAAAATTCCTATTGAGCATTGCTAAATAAAATTTCCCAAAGAAAATTCCTATTCAGCCGTGCTGAATAATAATTTCCTAATGAAAATTCCTATCCAGTTTGGCGGAATAATAATTTCTTAACGACAATTCCTACTTAGAAAACGAGAATTCCCATTCTGTCTGGCTGAATAAAAATTTCCTAACGAATATTTTTCAGCCAGGCTGAATAGTAATTTCCTTCCGAAAATATCTATTCAACCGGGCTGAGTAGTAATTTTCTACGGAAAATGCCTATTAAGCCAGGCTGACTAGTAATTTCCTATGAAAAATTTCTATTCAGCCAGGCTGAATAGTGTTTTTCTATAGAAACTTTGTATTCTGCCTAGCTGCGTAATGGTTTTCGATAGACATTTCTATTCAGCCTGGCTGAATAAGGTTTTCTATAGAAAATGTTTATTCAGGTTGGCTAATAATGGCATTCTATAGCAAATTTGTAGTCAGCCCAGCTGAATATTGTTTTCTTATCGAAAATTTGTATTTAGCCCGGCTGAATAGCGTTTTTCTATGCAAAATTTGTATTCAGTCCAGCTGAATGGTGTTTTTCTATAGAAAATGTATTTTCAGCCCGGCTGAATAGTGTTTTCCTATAGAAAACTTCTATTCAGTCCTGATGAATAGTGTTTTCATGTGAAAAATTGCTATTCAGCCCTGCTGAATAGTGTTTTCCTATGGAAGTTGTATATTCAGCCCGTCTGAATAATGTTTTCCTATGGAAAATTTCCTTTCAACCCGACTGAATAGTGTTTTCCTATAGAAAATATCTGTTCAGCCCTGCTGAATAGTATTTTCATGTAGAAAATAGCTATTCAGCCCGGCTGAGTAGTGTTTTTATGTAGAAAATTGTTATTCAGCCAAGCTGAAGAGTGTTTTCCTATGGAAAATTTCTATTCAGCCCGGCTGAGTAGTGTTTTCCTATGGAAAATTTCTATTCAACTCATCTGAATAACATTGTGGATTCCTATCTGCAATCAATAACACATTTATTGGTATCTCTGCAAGATTTTGTTACCATAATTTGATTGAATGCCAACACATTACTTGCATTAATGCTAATATAAACATTTATGCCAACCTGCTCCAGAAACCCTGTCATACCACCATGATGCTGTACAGCATGCACCATACAACACGATACAATGTGATATGCATATGTTTATCATGTTCGCCCCATACATTGTAATGGCAAATAAAACAATTGTCTGGCCATTCGAGCAATGATGGTGGTGATGGTGGAGCTCCACGCCAAGAATCAGTTAACAAATTCAAATTTTGTTCTAGTAGAAGTTCTAAGCTCGACATGGCTTTAATCGAGTTTTGAGCTTAGAATTGTTTTGTCCATCATAAGCGCAGATATCCAACACACGGGTAATTCTCATGGGGTAAAAAGATACAATATCAACTACTAGCTCAAACAAACAGCTGAACATGATCAGTGATCATGGTATGAGGCTGTGTTACTGTGTTTGTTGTTCTTGCAGGAGACAATGACAGCTTAAATGACCACCAATAAGCATTTGTTTGGCATTTGTATACTCTGGTCAAGCACAAATAAACTGACAACCACAACAAGTTGTCGCCCATGTTCCAACCAGCCATAATCTATAATGAAGCTACGACATAAGAGAAGAGAGGGAGAGAGAGATATTCATAGACTATTAGGACATCGGGTGTAGTTCCTGTCACAAACTACCAATTTATTTGTCCATTTAATTTCGATGACATATATTACAGGAGGAGTATGTTAACAACTCATACCGCAGAAACATTTATCTTTGTTGTCCATCGTGAGACAACTGGGAAAATGTTGTTGCGGTGGTTGTCCTTTTCAAGAAATTCCAATTAAAATTTTGAAAATGTTAATACAATCAATTTGGTAGGACAAATGATGGACGGACTACTTACCTTTTGGTGAACGTAAACTTAAATCTACAGGTTCGACTTGAACGGGAGGGCCCTCTGCCTGGAAAGAGACAAGAAAGAACAAATATTTGTTAAAAAAACAGGATAACAAAGAGATATAACTGCTTCATAAAACATTGCTGATTAGGAATTTTCTATATAAAATTTAATTTATTTCTACATGCTGAATATGAACTTTCTATAGGAAAACACTATTCAGTCAGGCTGCATAGTAATTTTCTAAATGCGAGCTGAATAGTGTTTTATTATACAAATTTCTTATTCAGCCCGGCTGAATAGAAATTTTCTATAGAAAAACACTATTCAGCCCGGCTGAATAGAAATTTTCTATAGAAAAACACTATTCAGCCCGGCTGAATAGAAATTTTCTATAGAAAAACACTATTCAGCCCGGCTGAATAGTAATTTTCTATAGGAAAACTCTATTCAGCCTGCCTGAATATAAATTTTCTATAGAAAAACAATATTCAGCCAGGCTGAATATAAATTTTCTATAGAAAAACAATATTCAGCCAGGCTGAATATAAATTTTCTTTAGAAAAACACTATTCAGCCAGGCTGAATGGAAATTTTTTACAGGAAAACACTATTCAGCCCACCTAAATAGTAATTTTCTATAGGAAAACACTATTCAGCCGGGCTAAATAGTAATTTTCTATAGGAAAACACTATTCAGCCAGGCTAAATAGTAATTTTTTATAAGAAAACACTATTCAGCCTGCCTGAATATAAATTTTCTAAAGAAAAACACTATTCAGCCAGGCTGAATATAAATTTTCTAAAGAAAAACACTAGTCAGCTAGGCTGAATATAAATTTTCTATAGGAAAACAATATTCAGACAGGCGGAATATAAATTTTCTATAGAAAAACAATATTCAGCCAGGCTGAATATAAATTTTCTATAGAAAAACAATATTCAGCCAGGCTGAATATAAATGTTCTATAGAAAAACAATATATTAATTAAGCCAGGCTGATAGAGTTTTCGGCCAGGCTGAATACTAATTTTCTTTAGAAAAACATTTTCAGCTGGGCTGAATATGACTTTTTCAAGGGAAACCACTATTCAGCATGGCTGTATAAGAATTTCTGATTCAAAAAATGTATCCTGCCTAGCTGAATAGAATTTGTTTTATAGGAAAACTTTATTCAGTTTCGCTCAATTGAAATTTCCTCTATTCAGCTTGGCTGAATAACAATTTTCTTAACCTCAAGTTCATCTACATATATATTTCTCTTATGAATGCTGTAGAAAATTAATTTATTTATTTTATTGTTGTTGTTTTTGTGTATACCTCATTTATCGGAAATTTTGTGTTTATTCATACAATTCCGTCACTCAGTCAGTTAGTCCGTCAGCTGCAGCATTTGACACCTCTGGCCTTCGTTTTAGCTGCTTACGGCCAAAACAACATTGTTAAGGAACCACTTGTAGCTCACAGCATGTGATTCGATCGATACAATAAATTTCCGACAATGTTCAACACATGAGGGTTTAATGTGCCACCGTTTCATGCTAACCACTCAAGAAAACAAAACACATAAGTACCACAACAACGAAAACAACAAAAAGACGAAGTACTCCACAACCACACCGTGGCCAAGCAGCCAGCGAACCAACCAACCCTTTTGTCCATCACAGCAACAGCTCAATTGCTGAACAACATTGCAATAACATAAACGCTTACAGCTCCATCGATAATATGACTTTAAGACCGTGTTGAGTTGACTAGTGGTGGTGGTGGTCATGGTGGAGCACTGGAGTCCACCAGTTGTTGGAAAAACTGTCAAGAAATATGGTGGGTGTTTATGAGCGAATACTGTTGCTAAGAGAGTGGTTGCTTGGTAGCTGGACACTATTCAACTACTTGGCCCGGCATAAACAAACAGCAGCCATTGCAACCAGCAACTGTCCTGTTTGTCCGACCACCGATGGTCCAGCTAAATTATGTGCCACATTAACCACAATGCCAGTACAGTTCAGTTAAGTCCAATCCAGTTCAGGCCATTCCACCATGTTCACAAAACCTCTTGTTGTTGTTGCTGCCACCGCAGCATAACAGCGTTTTATTAATTAGATACTCGTACTTCAAAATATGAATGCGATTACATGACTGCACTTTTGTATGGCCGGCCATAGGGAATATGAATGCAAAATACACAGAAAATGGTCACTGCGAACTATATGATTCGCAATGGTGGCGGCGATTTGCAATTACGATTGCAATAGTAAGCTGAAGTTCGTACGTAACGTAACTTAATGTGAATGCAAATTTACGGCTACAAATTATTTGTATCATTTATCTAAACATGCTTCCACAAAATGGCAAAACCTTACCTGGAAATGGGTGAGTGGTGAAGTCAGATTTTGAAAGGCGAGTTAAAATCAGAGGCCTTTATATTCGTTTTATATAGAAGCAATATCCTGCAGAAAAATACTATTCAGCCAGGCTGAATAGAAACTTTCTATAGGAAGACACTATTCAGCCAGGCGGTATAGAAATGTTCTTTAGAAAAACACTATTCAGCATGGCTGAATAGAAATTTTCATTAGAAAAACACTTATCAGCCCGGCTGAATAGAAATTTTCTATAGAAAAACACTATTCAGCTCGGCTGACTAGAAATTTTGTATAGAAAAATACAATTCAGCCAGGCTGAATAGACATTTTTTATAGAAAAACACTATTCAGCTATAGAAAATTTCCCAAGGCCCTTCATTACGGCCTCAATCCCCAGACAAAAACCCCTCCGTTCATGCACCCCGATTGAATTTTTTGAATAATAAATATTTTAGAGACCACATAGTGAGCCTAATCGTCAATGGTGTAGCACTACTCTGCTTCATACTGGCCGCCATGGCTGCCAGTATACAAAACTGAATACTTATGACAGTACTTAAGACAATTGGTCCTAGTGTTAAATTGATAAATAGCATACAATTGATATTCCAACACACACACATACATTAATACATCGTGTGCACCAAGTATCTTATGAAGACCAAACGAAAAACAAAGAGGTATTTATTCAAATATTGATTAGGGCAATTATTCTTCTTTTGATTGTGTCCAACTAATTTGTGGTGTGAACGTCGATGCCATTATTCTTTTTAGGTATGCCAGCAGCATTAAGAGATTACTGCTGGGTAAGCTGTAATGTTTGAAATATTTTAATATCATCAGGAGTGGAGTACAATTGCTATTGGAGTCATGTCAATGGGATTTGCGAAGTTGACCGTGAGAATATTTTTTGAAATCGTAAATTTCTCAAGTGAGATGGTTAACAACTGAACTATATATATGCACCTACTTAGCACTAATAACACAACGACTAACGACTAGCAGTTGTTCTGTTTTAATGGAAACATTAGCATTTTGGAGGAAGAATAAACATCGGTAGTGGTTCGTCAATATGATGTGATAAAAGTTTATAGTGTTGAGAGATATGCGTTTATTGTAGAAACTTCCTTCTGTGATGTTGGAAAAAAAGCGAAGCGCAACGATATTAACGAACTGATAAACTCCGATAAAAAACTTCAATTTTATTCCATCAACATATCCAATTACTTACAAAAATATTTTTAGCTATTCAAAACTGGTATGGGCGATCAATAGCATTATTGCTAAAACGATGTAGAGCAGAATAATCATTGAATAGGGTTTCAATAGAAAGCAGAGGTACTGCACATGGAAGGGTGTTCTCACTTATAGCACAGTTCCTGGTAGTAAACAAAATACTTCTGAAATTTAAAATATAATCGGCATATGTTGCTGATTTGATAAGTGGTAAATTTTTTTCCCATGCAGATCTAGATCTCCAACAATTGAATATTTTTAATCCACTTATAACGACTAGTCGCGTCAATGAAACTCAAATTCGATTATTAATCCACACACAGGTACAACGATAGAATACAATATATGTATTTATTGATCAATCAGACTACCTATATTTATATCAACCACAACATAACAAAACCCGAAAATATACTGTGAAGTTTCACAAAATGTTCGATTGTCGATACCTACTAATACATTTACATTGTACGGTAAGCGAAAGTGGTGAGGAGAGTAAAACATCAACAATAACCTCCGGCTTTTTGGAAGAGGAGACAATAGGAGAGCTCACATATTGTTTTAAGAAAAATGCGGAGCTAGACCTATAGACGCTAAACGATGTAATTTCATTGAATGTTCTGACTACAAAATTAGCAATCCCAAGACGTCTACATTAAAAGCAAATCTAAGGATACTGCCTTACATGAAGTGGTGGAACACATAAAGAAGAACTTGCAAAACTCCTGTTGCGTTCCTTGATATTGAAGGGACCTTCAATAATGTCAAGTTGGAAGCTATCCCTTATGCACTCGAATGTACATGTGTCTCCTCACTCCCCACAAAATGGATATATATAATACTGGAAGACAGAACTATCAATTCATCTTTTGGAGAGATCAGAGAGAGAATATCAACAGAGGAACATCACAGGGCTGAGTGAGATACTGGTGAAATTCTACCATCTTAATATAAAGGAGTATCACCGATACAATGCTGGGTGCCTTATCAACACTGTCGAACTGGCCTCAGGCCAATAGTAAAACCCACGAAGGCAGTGGTAAATTACGAAAAGTAAGATCCCAAACTTTCGCTTGCCATCTTTGGATGTAGTAACCATGAATCTTTCCTTAGAAGCAAAATACTTTGGAACAGGCCTGACCACGAGTTAACGTGGAATGTTGAGGAGCGCAATAAGAACGGTTTGATAGCACTGTACTCTCACAAGAACTCCATAGATATGATTTAGGGACTAGAACCCGTAATCGTACACTAGTTATAGGTATTTGTTTTCCTCCCATGAGGACTTGACTTTGAAGACATTAGAGTAAATAGTCCTCGTCCATGACATGATGACATTAGAGAAAATAGTCCGATTGAGCGTTCTGTACAACCTCCTATTGGTTATGTCATTGGCGAAATCGGGAAGAGCTACTGTGAGAAAGGAGCAGAACTATCTGGTCTGAGTTTTCACGTCTCATAGTAAGAGAGAGATAGGAATCACTTGAGTCGTTAATTTTGAAAGTGGTTTAAGCCCATTTTAGGTTCTAATACTAATCTTGGTTTTCTAGAAAAGTTTACAAAACATATCACGGTTTATATTCTGTCATTAAGGGCATAAAAACACAAACAAAACCAGTGAGCGAAGCAGTATAGTCGGACGGGGCAGACCATACGATACCCTACACAACTACCTCGGAACTCTAACTTTCTGCCGATTTTTATTCCGAGCATGGACAATATTTCGTGATCGTTGCACCCTCTTGTCCCATTAGAGGTCAACAACACCTCTTTCTTATTCTTATTGCTTATTCCTTCTTATTACTCATGCTTATTCTTTGGCCCGATCTCCTTTTCCATATAAAAAATGGCGATGTTTGAGTCATAATTGGGTCATAGACTAGTTGGCAAATATGAAATTGATACTCTAGCATTTTTCTCCGGAATAGCTTTGTTAAAATCTTTACATGGCTAAATTAACCAACGTTTCTACATTCTACCAACCTATATTACCCTCGCTTACGCTTTTTTATTTTTTCAGGTAAGTGGGATGAATATAATGGACAAATGTCTCCAAATGATACCTGCTATATAACTGGTGGCAGTACATTCTTTAACCTAACCTTATAGATGGGCAAAAGTAGAAAAAAATAAGTTTTCGGTCCACTTCATCCCAAAATTATTATCTGATCATCACCGAAAATTATAGGCGTTGTTCTGTATGGAGCAGGAGCGTAATGAGATTTGAAATAGAGAATTCTATATTGATGTTAGAAGATTATTATCTGCAATCTAAACCAGGGAATCTTTTATGCGAGATCTGGATCACGAAAACTTTATAAAAAAAAATTTTTAAGGTATAATTTAAACATACATTAAATCTAAAGGATGAAGAGGTCGGGTCTTTGTAGGTTTCATACCAAGTTCTGGGTACTTTGATTAAGTTTTTGAATCGAATACGGTGTAAAGCCTCTTATGGTAGGAAATCTCCTTACCACGCTTTACTCGGCATTTTGGGAATGACGGAAACTCTAATTTGATATTTTGAGTTCAAATTGGTTCTCAAATCTTTCTACCAAAAATATACCATGGCATTCCAATTCGAACGTTTACGTTTGAAGTTCTTAGTTTATTTTCCCCTTTGTATAATGACACACATTCAAGGTATGACTACCTTTAACTAAGGTTTAAAGACAAAGACTTTATTGACAAAAACAGAATAATTTTAAAACGATCTGAAGAGATTCCTTTAAGGCTAGATGAATCTGGTAATTTGAGTTTTTGTGAAGAGAGTATGAATCATTCGATTAGAAGAATTTCCGAATTATATATTCGTTCTATCGCCCGTTTCATTCCAATAAATAAAAATCTTATCAAATTTGTTCATTTAATTGATATAAGCTCACCATGAAATAGTGTGGCTAAAAAATCTACCTCGAAATTTTAAAGTTAAGATAAAATTAACATTTTTAAGAAGTAATCTCGTTTATATACACGATGTCCACTTTGTCAATCCTTCCACATTATCACTCCTTTTATATTCCTTACATCTTTCAAAATGAAGCAAAAAATATTTGTCACATTTATTGCATCGACCATCGACATTTATTACATTTACCAATTCCAGTTAACGGACAATAAAAAAATTTGCGTTAAGAAATTTAAAAAACCAACCATTCCATATTTCATGATTTTAATCAGTTCAATTTTAATTAAATAAAATAAATGGCCCATAACATTGCAATATTACAAAAAATAAAATAAACAACATAAATGATGTTAAATTGGACATTAGCATCATTTTAAACTTGTCAAACGTAAAATATTTAAATTAATTAAAAAACGAAGAAGAGAAAGAAAACGCAATCATACACGCATAACCACACAACTACGGATCAAAGATTTCCAAGAAATTTTCTCACCAGATGTCAAATATGCCAAACACACAGCAACAAAAATCATTTTACACCGCTATAAAATACATGGACATCCTAGGCAGGCAAATACACCTCTACATTAGTTTTTTTTTTCTTTCTTCACCACTAAACATCAAATGTTTAGTTGTTGACTATCTCGAAAACAGGCCACTAACAAGTCATAATTTTTCATTTCGATGGCATCGTCGCTATGAATGAATGAGTCTTGTATTGTAATAAAATGTCTCTTTGAACAGGAAAGGAGAGAGGCAGAGTGAGAGGAGGAATAATGGCGAAAATGTTGTTGAACAAACTCTAACAGAAGCCCGCATCAAAAATGAATATTTGTAAAATTTTCTTTTCAACAAATAATAAAATGAATCAACTTATTAAGGATCCAGATTCGGCAGGGAAATGGAAGCTGGACGAGGTGGGTATGAGAAGATTGCGAAAACCAAAAATAACAATATCAATAAATGGGACAATAAATACCACGACAACGGGCTCTATGATAGGGAATTAACCCGAAACTGTCGCAATAATGTATATTTTTCTATGTTTGGTGCCACGGATTATTTTGTTCCGATCCGGGATCGAACAATATCCCGGGCCGTGATTCAGTTTGTTTTGCCACAACATCATTCACCACAGGTCAGTTCAGTGGGATTTACTCGATGTAGGGAGTGGGTACGGTTTCGTTTGCGAAACTACAGCGAAATGGATTACGTTGTGCAGCTTTGTGCAGCTACAGCGCAATTCCTAGAGAAAATTCGTCTGCAACATCATCCAGAAAACGGAAATCTACCGTAGTGTCCTCAAAAGCATCCGAATCTGCAGTATTTAACGCCGTAAGACGCATACTCCGGATTTTTTATCATTCCTGCCAACTCAACAAAAAAAAATGTAGCCTACAGGAAAAAGTAATGCGGTATTGGACTTCATGAATTGGGAGAACATAATGGTTGCTCCCATGCAAAAAAAAAAAATGTAGCCAAAAGTGATCACATCAGAAGTGGGGATACAGGCCTAGCATTTCTTATGCTTCACTCTAGTCAATACCGACCTGTCTCGCTTCAGCTAGACTCTAGTAACCTAACATGGAATATATGAGGGTAGCAGTTAAATGTGATACTGCCGAGGTGGAAGTGCTTACCTTGTACATACCCCCGATTAATAGCTGTGAACCACGTTATTTGCCGAACATTAGCATTACCCTGGAGACCAATAACCGTCTGCTACTAGGGGACTTTAGTGTATAGAGTGGGGAAATCTCATTCTGTTTCAATCATTTTTGGTTGGTTCCTCAAAAGGAACTAGGTTATTCATTTAGTTCCATAGTTCATTTAAGTTTGTCGTTCATTGGTACACGTCTATTTAATCGTGTAATACGAATAAAGGGTAGATTGTCACAATTCATCTAATGTAACCATTGTGTCACCCTGTTTAATAACTGACGTTAACTGACAGTCCATCATTTCTCTAGGATCAGACCGTTCCCCATAATTGTCTATATCATCAGACTAACTGAATTCGAAATATGAAAGCTAACTCCAAAGGTTTCAGAGAGTTCAGAAATCATCGCTTCCTATCGGCCTTCCATAGAGAAGCTAACCGGCAGAGTTTCAAAGTGATCGTCAACCATAGCTTCATATAGCTTCCCATACGCTTCTATGTACTGGTAGCAGAAAAAATGAAATTTTGAAACATCATTACAGGTACTGCCGCCAGATTTATTCCTCCTGTTAGAATACCCGTGACACAATTAATCCTTTTATTAGTTTCGATAATCATTTCATGCTTATATTTCAGCTAAGTGGATGTTTGATCTGCCGTAGTCTGATCTAGGTGATGGAACTGCACACTATCGTCGTCTAGAAACAACGCCTCTTTGTCACTACCCCATCCTGATAACAACAATGTGTCTCATCCTCCATCGGTGGAACATCTACATGGGGTGACGAAGATCATTCCCTTACGTCCGCAGAGCAATACAATTCGGAGATCATCTATATGTCATAGCCTTTAGGACTCGTCTTTAAAAGACAAGCTTCGGATGTCGTCTGTACTTATAGGCTTTGTCAACAAGTCTGTCAATATAGGTTTCTTCAACCCTCCTGGAACTTCTTTAACTTTTTTACAAAGAAGGACTTCAGCTCGTCTATAGAAGACCAACTTCACGAAAAACGGGCTTCTTTACTTCGTCTATTAAAAACGGTCTACTTCAGCTCGCCTACAAAGACGGGCTTCAGTTCGTCATCATTATAAAGACAAGGTTATCCAGCTCACCTATTAAGACGTGGTTATTCATCTCGCATATATAGACTGCTGTCAAAGGCGGAATTCTTTAACTCGTCTATAACTACAGGATTCTTCTTCAGCTGGTCCATAAAGGTCGGATTTTTTCAGCTGTTATATAAACATGGGAATAATCTCACTGCCTTTATAATGACTGGTTTCAAACATCTTCTTTAAAGACGCGCTTCGATCTCTTGCATAAAAAATGGCTTCGAGCTTTTCTATGAAAACGGACTTCAGAGCTCCTTTAAATATAATGGCTTCTGACCTTTTTACAAAAACGAGCCTCCCCTTGCCTTTTAAGGCGAACATACCCAAAACCCTTAAAATGACATTCAGCAGAAGAGTACATGTCGTAGAAGGCTAAAATATAGACATTTCCAGACCCTCTTAAATCTCAACCCCTGCTTGGGAGTTTAGTAAAAAATTAACTGCGCCTTCAACTTCGTTTTGCATACGCATTCGTAACATGGCCTTTAGTCTAACTGACTGACTACTTGTGGTCATCTAACTTCGTGTGGAGATCATCATTGTTGGATGTGGACTACTCCCTCCTTACGAGTGATGACAATCGTAGCTTCAAAATAACACAACTATGGTGCGGACAACCAAACGATGTACTTCGTAGATGGTCAATGTTGATGAGATGCGTAAAGTGAATGGATGTACTCGTCGTCGTTGTTGTCATCATCATTGTCGTTCCTATTCCTTCCATTTAGAGGACAACATCAACGATTGTTGTGACTTCAGATTCATGTACAGCAATATTCAGCAGACAAATAAACAAACCATACAGATAGACAACTCTAACTCTTCTTTCATTGCCAAACC
Organism: Musca vetustissima; assembly: GCF_032173495.1. Lineage (NCBI taxonomy): Eukaryota > Metazoa > Arthropoda > Insecta > Diptera > Muscidae > Musca > Musca vetustissima. The sequence goes on from NW_026887333.1 coordinate 26,114, forward strand.
CCGTTCATAAACTATTAAACGCAAGCTGCAGCAACAGCGAAAAACAGTTCAAAAGCATATTTGTCAGTGGCAAGTTGGTTCGAAGTGCCTCTTTGCACCATTATCAATGGCATCGCCAATAACAGTCATAAATTTTGTTATGCTGATTGGAAGATTATTTCAGCACAGCTAAAGACACTTAGCTGAGTGGCCAACCTAGTCCACCTAGGCTAGGTTAAGTAAGCAAGGCATTGTGAGTGTGTGTGTGTGTCTGTTTGTTGCTAGATTGCCATTGTTGTGTCAGCTAGTATGTATGGAAGATACCCAATGGACATTATAATGTAGCCAATACATACAAACACATGAACATATAAACATACATACAAATGTGTTGTCGCATTGTAAACAAAACGTTTCAAATCATTTTAATATGATAACTGGTTATAACAACAAGAAGCCTCCTTTTTGCGATTTTTGTTTTATTCGCTTCACAAAAACATGAACAAGCTTCCATAAAATTCATTGAAGTCCGAAAAGAGAAACAAAAATTCTCAGCTAAATTGCTTTACAGCTATAACCAGTCAACTAGCCACCTAGCCAGTTAGGCAAATCTATTCAAAAAACTGATGAAGAAAAAAAACAACCGAAAAGAATAATAGATTTTTCACCTTTATGCCCCTACTTAAGCTGGCAAAACTGGCAGCTTGTCGCCTCAACAGAATCAATGAAAATTTATATGTTTAAACACAATCACAGTTGTTGACACGTTCAAAATTATTGCTGGCAAATTTTCGCACCAGAACCACTGAAGCAGTCAGCCGTCGAACCAGCCATGGCGAACAATAAATGCTGTTGAGCTCAGCTTAGCTCAGACAAGGTTACGCGACGACAATGGGTGTGAGCTTTTGAGTGGCAGTGCATGTTAAGATAAGACCACTGTAATGTAAGAGCATAAACAAAGCACGCGCTTATATTAAGGGGATACGAGCTGGGGATTAAAGAAAAAAGAGGTTTTTGGTTTAGATTTGCGTAAATACATTTTTTCCATGGAAATAAAAATCAATTAATTTTCTTCTCATGGAGCTTGTGTGAAGATACCCAACTCTTAAATGAAGTGAGTCTTATACCACATATTTTCCAATAAAAACTGACACCCAAAAACTACTAATTTCACTGTCCAGTCTAAGTTTCTCCCTTTTCCAGTCTTAAAAAGTATCTTCCTACGATGTAGATCCATTTTTTCCCCTAGTCCTTTATAAAGAAAGACCTGACTCAATTTTATTATTTTTAAGATTTTAGCACTGAAGTGGTGCTATTTAAAATTCTCGGTGAATGAAAAATGTCTTAGTAAAAAGACCCGGCATAATTATTCCCTTGACCATACTGTAGTACAGCGTATTATGTATTTGTACTCATGCTTGTAACATGCAAAAGGATTCGAGATATACCCATGGTTACTTTAATATAAAATAATAAAAAGGGGGTTATATGGGGACTACCCCAAAAAGGGGTAGGTACCGTTATATGGGAGGTACCAGAAAAAGTGGACCGATATTTATAATTTTTAGTGGAGATATTTGGTACCCAATAAGAACCCAATGTAGAAGCGAATTCGATTATAAAACACGCTCAAGAAACCTTTATATGGGGGGGATAAAGCCCATCTTCTAACTTGACCTGCCTGCAGACAAAACACTCTATGCAAAATTTTGGCGGTCTATCTCAGTCCCAATCGCCCGCAAACCCTTTTACTTTTCTGTGGAAGATTGTGGAGAAGGTGTTATTCTCTCTTGCGAATGATTTTGGAATGCAGACAGAATGTCGAAAAGTTTATTAGGTATGTTGTCTGCAGAGTCTACAGAATTTCTTTAATATTCAGAATCAGCAAATTTTGGAATACACCTAATTCTGTTTTTACACGATAGAATGGTTCCCAAGAAATTCGTGTAAAAAAAAATCGTGTAAAAAATGATACTAGCCAAGTACAAAAATAATAGATTGGTTCTAGACCTCAAAAAATAAGTTAAAATTAGATTAATTAAAATATAAAAAAATATTGTTGTAGTTATTTTAAGAATTTATTTTCGTTTTAATTTATTAAATAAACTAAATTATAATAAAATAAATTAAAATTTAGATTTCATAAAAAAATAATACCAGAAATTCATTAAGAAAACAACTTAAATAGCATAAAGTACAACCATAAGAAAAATTTAAACATTAAACAATTTTATTTATTGTCACAGTCTGATAATAAACGTAGACGTTTGCGAAAGACTACAATATCACTGCCATCACTGGAATGATTTTGTTGATCATTATCATTTCTAGCCGACTGTGTTGGGACATCAGTAGATTTTTGAACGAAATCAGTTATCTTAGATTGAGTTTTATTTCGCATTAACCCATTATTTCCCGTAAAACAGAAATTACGCATACATAGACATAACTCAGAACACACACCGGAATTATATAAAATGTTGCCATATCAGAAATTCATGCCATGCAGGGTTGTTACTCTAATTAAGGCAGGGATGTTTGAGCAAAAGCATTCCAGAATTTTCTTCAATAAATAAATAGTTCATGTAAAAAAAGTATATTATTTCAAATTATGTCGCGTAAAAATAGAAATATTTTTTCATATTTACTCGTGTTATTTCAAATTCGTGTAAAAATAATTCGTGTAAAAACAGAATTAGGTGTATAGATATATTCCGTATATAGAAGACTTACAAAATACCTCTAGGCCAGAAGGCTAACATAAAGTGGTTACAAATCTAAAAATCCATCATTAGAAGATCGTATGTCTATTATACGGGAGTTATGTAGGCAGAAACATTTCCTCAAGTCTATTTGAGGCCTAAAGTTTCTATTTTAATATTTAAAATATGCAGACTTTATTAGAAGGACGCATGGAAGAAACTTTGTCAGTAGAAGACATGTATGAGCTCTTCCTTACCAGAAGGCCTATAGAATGCCCTTAAAGTGGTTTCCAATCTATAAAATACATTGAGAAGATTATTATCCTTGTCATGTATATGAGAAACCCTATTGAAATTCGTCTGGCTATATAGGACCTGCACTGGTCTATAGATTTCTTTATATGTAGAACCTGCAGAAAGTCTGCAGACCTTAGAAGACCCCAAGGAAGGTTTTGCCTATAGATGGCATATAGAAATAAAGATAAAGCTTTTTCGCCAAGAAACGGTTTTCAAGACTTGGAAAGCTATAAACGACAGTAAGGGACTTTATGTCTATTATGCAGGTCTTATATAGATAAAAGCCCTGTGAATATTCTTCGTCTTATTTAATATATATAGAACCTTTAGAAATTAAATGTCCCCATGAAAGCCGTTTGTGTGTAGAAGACGAGCATGAAATCTTTCATATCTTAAAGGTCTACAAAAAGAAGGTTGCCAATCTATAAAGGGCCCTCAGAAGACCCTATGCCCACTAGGGGGTATTTTTGGGGAAATTCGTCTGCCTATATAGGACCTGCATAGGCAATCCCGTCCATAGAAAACTTAGGCAAGGTCTAACGTGTGTAGAAAATCTGCACAGTGTTGTCCATCAAAAGAAGAGTTGCAAGAGGTTGGCTGTCCGTAGAGTACGTTTTCTGTCTGCACAATTGCATCCACCTATAGAGCAGTATATTTCGCAAAATATTTTCTGTGTATAGAAGGCTATCAGAAGCCTCTCTAGGTATGGTAGACCCTCAGAAGATCCTATAGAATACCTTCGGAATATAGGCCGGTTTTTGGAGTCCTTGAAAAGGGCTCTTATCTCCATTTCAGAATGTTTTCTGTCTATGGAATAGGTTGTGGTTCGCCATACGCAAAAATTGGGTATAAACGCATTATACCTAATTTTTGCGTAAATACTCAAAATAATGGTACCTTTGTATGGGGGCTACCAGAAAACGTAGACCTACATCTATAAATATTTTTATGGATATTTGGTACTCAATAAGAACTCTCTGTGCCAAATTACAGCCAATTTGATCGTAATATGCCTAATAGACAAAAAATACCTTAAATCGGGAGCTAAGGTTATATATTGACTGTATCAAAACTTGGACCTAGGGTCCCTATTTTCCCATAGCAATTTAGTTTTGACATTGAAAACATGTGAGCCAAATTTTAGCCGGATATGTCAAGTGGTTTGCCAGGTAATGAGTTTACATCAAATGTTTCGGTAAATACTCGGGTATTTTCCCACGTCTTTAAAATATCGTAAAACTATACATTCTTAATCGATTTCATAACAGAAACTCGGAAATAGAGTGTAAGATATTGTATTACCGACTCAATATAGTAAATATCCAAATAAATACCCATAAATGGGTATTTACCCAATTAACCGGGTATTTACCCACTGCCCATCTCTCAACATGTAGCCAAACATTTTCCGAAAACAATTATATTTTTCACACTACATGTTTTTTTTTATCGGTATATATATTAATTTACCCTACAAAAAGAATTTTGGGGTCTTCTCTTTTATATCACCAAAATGGTAAAGGGTATCATATAGTCGGTCCATTCCGACTATTGAACTTTGTGTAAAGAGACAAACTAACCATTCTACAATATTATGCTGATGTAAATGGTTACCTATCCAAAAAAATTCATAAAATGTTGATAAAACACCCTCCAATTTCTAACATGGTACTTAAAAGAGTTCCACATTCGTTTTTCGCCGTTTTCCAAATTTTATTACCTGTTGTTCTTTAAAAATTGTAAGCGATATTTGTAAATTATAACAGATTTTCGATTTCCCCATCATTATCACTGATTTTCACTTCATACTGATAAGCGGACCAGACAAAAAAAAAACAACAGCCCCACCAAAAATTGTTTTCAAATAACAACATAGCGTTTAAAATTATGGCAATTCGTTTTCAATTTCATCGTTACGCTCGTTACAGATTTGTTGTTGCTGGTTTATATTTTTTCGTTTGAGTTCCTTTCTTGCGTTTTCGCACTCAAACGGAAAATACAACCGCCTAGCCGACATTGCAATCAAGATCGATTACCAGCAATAAACTCGGTAATTGCATACATGCATGTGAATTGTTGACGATGTGCTGCTGCTGCCGTGTTGAACGATGGCCAGACTGAAGGCAGGCAGGCCACTACTAACGCGATCTGTTACACATTTTTGCTCGCATTTTCCTGCTGCGGCAGCTTAAACTCTTAATAGTGCGGCTATTAGATTTTTTAATGTGTGTGTTCGTTGTTAATGTTTTTGTGGGATTTCAGGCAAGAAACCGGCTAAGCCGTTTAACAAAAATCGCCTAGCAATTGGAATTCACAACTATGCCATGTTTATCATAAGATATGAAATGCATACAGTGATTGAATTATAAGTTTCATTATTTTCAAGTATATTTTTTTAAATGTAACGGTAAATCGGGTTAGGTCGATATTTTATTAGGGCTTACTAAGCTCTTTAGATCTTGCCGGTTTAGAAGCATCGGACCCATTGGAGTACTTAAAAAATTAGATAATTTTAAATTGACATGAAATTGTTCAGTGCTGAAACCACTGTGCGTTGTCGGCACATGCTTCAATCAAGTAAATATGGCTTTGTAACAAATTGGCTTCACCAATGTGATGTTAAATCTATACAATTTTACATAAAAAGTCTGATTTAATTTCTGACATACGCATACCTCTATTACATATTACGGTGTTGTGTACCAACAACAGGGATGTATTGGGCCTGAAAAAGGCGCTTTCTCATAAAGGGAAAAAAATGCTTATTTATTCGAATAAATACTATAGACAATGACAGGAAAGGGAATGCAACTCTTTAAGGATTTCTCAAGTTAAAGTACATCCTTGAAGAATTTTTTTTTTGTATAAAGGTAACGCACCTGTATTAATGGCCCTTGGAAATTTTTCACTAAAAGTGACAGTAATTTGTATTTCGGTTTCTAGGGGAATGAAAATATCTTCTCCCAGACAATTGTTCAATATAGGTCTGTAAGTCCTCCCAGCAATATATGAAACTGTATGAAAAACATAGGTGGGTTAGTTTTGTTAAGATGTATACAAAAACCTCTATATATGGGGCCCATACAAAAAAAATCTACCGATATTTATTATTTATGGTAGAACGATTTGATCTAGTATATGAAAAATTCTACACACGAAATTTGGCAACCTTTGGTACATTTGAAGTACTTATTTCAAAATTTCATGATTCGATCTTTAAAGATTCACCCAAATTCGCATTTTTTAGTAAGCATTAATATAAATTTCCATAAGTACCCACCTCAACAATCCAATAGGAATCATATTTCCCAATTTCAGAATTCCAGCCCGATCGGTTGACGTAAATACAAATTGTACTAAATTTAGTACTATTTCGTACAAAATCGGACTTCCAAAAATTCCTACATACGACAATCAAACATTCCAACAGTAATTTTATACTAAATTTCTGGAACCTAGGTCTATCGGTTCACCTATACCCAAGTTTTATCAAATTTAGTACCATTTCGTACACAATTTCTATATACGTATCTCAACAATCCAATAGAAAAGATTGTCCCCATTTCAGGATTCCAGTCCCATCGGTTCACCCAAACCTATATTGTACCAAATTTGGTAACATAAGTACCAATTTCAAAAACTATATCCATTACTCAATCATTCACTCCAACAATAATCATGATTCCAAATTTCTGGACTCCAGCTCTATCGGACCACCTAAATCAAAATTTTATCAAATTTAGTACCATTAAGTTCACATTAGTAGAAATTTCCAAAATATCCTACAAACCCGTATTCTACACACCAACAGTGATCCTAACTCCAAATTCTAAGATTCCAGTTCTATCGCTTCATCCAAAATTCAAACTGTACCAAATTTTGTACACATTAGCACGGATTTGTTAAACTTCCTACATAGACCAATTCCACACCCAAAAGTGATTAAATTTCAAGATTCCAGCTCAAGCGATCCACCCAAATCCACATTTGGTACTATTTAGAACTAATTTCCAAAACTTCCTACATATCCCAATCCTACACCCTATCAATGATCCTAACTCCAAATTTCCGGATCCTAGCGCTAAAGCTTCACCCACAATTCAAATTGTACCAAATTTAGTAAAATAATAAGTATGAATTTCCCAAAATACAGCCTTGCACCAATCCTATACTCCAACAGTAACCTTAATTTCAAATTTCAGTGTTACAGATCTACAGGTTCACCCAAATCCACATTTTGTACGCATTAGTACAAATTTCCAAAACTTTCTACATATCCCAATCCGACACCCCAACAAATTGTACCAAATATAGTACCATTTGCAGCTTATCGTGCACATAAGTACTAATTTCCAAAACAATCGTTTTCCTACACTCTGATGGTAATATTGGTTTCAAATTTCTGGATTGCAGCTTCATCCGTACTACTAAATTAAAATTGTACGAAATATAGTACAATCTACTACTATTCGTATAAATGAGTACACATTTCCAAAACCACCTCCTTCTATCGACCCTACTTCTCAACCCTGATTCGCATTCCAAATTTTAAGTTTTTGGCTTTATCCATTCACATGCTACGAAATTGTACCAAATTTAGTACATTGTAGTACTTTTCGGATACCTAAAGTTAGAATTAAATTCGTGCCATAAATAACCAAGATTTGTCCGGTTGCCATGAAATTCTGCATAGGAGCTGTGCTGGAGAATACCGAATGACGTGTCTCATGTTTGCTTTAAATCGGCCCAGACTCTCATATTGTCCTTAGTATGTCAAAAAAAAGTGTAGGGATGTTGTAGTCTGATTCGTCATGGTTTTACCTATTCGTCATTGGCATATTTTTTTGTAGTTCTAGAGGCCCCCATATAAACCATGAGCTCCTGAGTATTCATGTCATAGTATCATTAACAGTGCGTATTTATTCATCTCAGTCATATTGTTGCCGTTGTTACCGACAATCAGAAGAGTAAATAGTCTGCGGTGGCGGTAGCAAGTCTATCTATTCTGATTTACCACACTCTGTATGGGAAATATCATTTATGCAATTATCGGATTTGGTGGTTAGCAGCGTTCATTCATATAAACATTTAAATATTCAGTCTTTCATTCATTCAATAAGTCAGTCATTCATTCATGGCTTTGTTATTTGATTATGCGAATAATATCGGCTAGCCCATGTATTTTGTTAGGTTTTCAAACGCGTGGTATCACGCAATTTTCAACAATCATTTGTAGTCACTATCATGGTAACGAATTCTACTGTTACAGTTTCCAGTTTGGTGGTTTGTTTGGTTCACGGTGGATTTGTGGGATTTGAAAAATTATTGCATGTATTTTTCACTCAACGATACAACAAGAACAACAGCAAAAATCTAATTAAGTTGTTGATCGTGGTGTTGGTGGCGGTGGTGGTCGTGGTCGTGGTGTTGTCGTTCAGCGGATTATTAACATTGCCACAATTCCAAAGGTTAAACATTTGTGGTTTAGTAGGCATTATCTCTGAAATGCGTTTCAAAATGTGGTCACTGGCTACCGAATTGATCTTTTGTGGTTGTTTACTTTTTTTCGGCAATTATTAGAGTACGAAAATGTTGTTCAAATTTGTTGTAAATACTCACGTAATCTATTATGGTCAGTTTTAATATGTTAAGCGTATAATTTTAAAGTGAGATTTTAGAGGGAGTAGAGGGAGTTGTATTGGCCGTATGATTTTATCTATTAGAAAAAATAAACTACTAAAATTAGTTTATCATTGATTGAGAACGTGTTCCCATGGATTATAATTTAATAATGGCGTGATCATTTATCAGGAGAAGCAAGACTAGGGAACGTATATACTTTTAGAATTTAAAGGCTGTTGGTCGTGTGAACAAAACATAGGCTAAAAATTCCACTAGCATCACTGCATTGGAGCTGTGTTAAATACGTTATATATCCAAATATTTTTCAGATAACCTATGGACATATGTTGAACACTTTGTTTGAAGACTTATTCTATTCTCTGACAACTCCAACGGCTAAATTACAGCCCCTTAGTTTGGGAAATACTATGTTAACTTTAAAAATATTTAAAGTGGAGCGGGTAAACAAAGAGAAACATTGACATAGTATATATGGATGTAGTTCACCCTCTGAGAACCCCAATTTATATCCTTAATAACAGTTCATTAAGGAACCGAAAAAATATATATCATTAATAGATATGGTATTTACCGGATAACCAAACGTCCATGCAGTTATTGAGTTTATACCCAATTTTTGGGTAAATACTCGGGTATTTACCCATCTGTTTAAAGTATAGTAAAACTATAAATTTTAAATCGATTTGATAACAGAAACACGGAAATAGGGTGTAAGATGTTGTATTACCTACTCAATATAGAAAATAACCACATAAATACCAACAAATGGGTATTTATACCTTTGGGTATTTACCCACTGCCCATCTCTAATCATCTATATATATATATATATATATATATATCACCCTAACGAAACAAATGTCCGCGTTTTGGTATATCCCCCCATATATGATAAGCCCTACAAGGGTTTTCCTGGGGAGGGTTTTCAAACGAAGTAAATAGGTTCTAATTGGATAATAACAAACCAAATTTGAAGTAATTGTATATTTTGGATTGCCATTGAGGGTAAATCCGATTGTCTGTCTGTTGATATAGCAGAAGAGCTCGCATTATTGAAGATATAGCTTTAAAATTTTGCACATACATACTACTCCTAAGATGTTTGATATGTAAATTTGATATATAGGTCCACTTTTTAGGTTAGCCAATATATTAAGATACAACATGATGTAATTTGGCAATCTGGGTTCTTGGAGAGCGGAAACATATTTTTAAACAATTGACATCAGTCAATATTTTCGCATAGAAAGCTCCTGGCTTATTTCCGGTATTATTAAAGTTTTAAGACCATTTTCTTTTTTAAGTGCCTAAGATTTGAAAAATCGTATTCCTGGTGAACAAAAAAACTTATGTTTAAAAAATATTCCATATAGGTTAATGTGTTTTAATAGCCCCACACAAATGTCCCATTTAATTTTTGGTATGTTGAAGTTCCTACACCAGTTTTCAACCTGGGGTATCTATAATTTAGAACATTTTTAAGAGAACATGAACAACCTACTACGACTCAATGCAAAAAATAATGCATATATTATATGAATAGTGTTTAGAAAGTTTTGCTTATGTCCGGATATCTGCATTTTGTGAATGCCAGAGAGAGAGAGAACAACTTTGGTGTGTGTTTGGTGGTAGTGGCTTATTCCTGGTTCTACACTTGTTTCATATATTATATTTGTCATTTATATCGAAATAGTTTGGAAATTACATATGCGAATTTTATAACAAAATGTAGAGGCCAGTAACTGTGCAACAGTGCGGTTGTTAGCAAAAGAAGCAGTAGTCAAACCGATGCAAAACTAACAACTACCAAATGCGGGGAGAGGCGGAGGGCGATATCCATGTTGGGCAAAATATAGGCTTAGCAGAAAAAATATATATTCAGTTAGAAACTGGTAGCTTTTTGACAATTTTTATATTAAGTTTGTAACAGGCAAAAGGAAACGAGATAGACACAGGGTTCCTTTTGAGAATATGGATAGAATCACTTTCTGATTCGATTTATGCATGTCCGTCCGTGAAATTGAAGAACATCAGGTCAGATTTAGATATAGCTCCCATATATATTTTCGTCCGATTTAAGGTAAATGGGGCACCAAAGTCCCTACATATTTTTCGATTTGCACGAAATTTGGCATAGGGTACTGAATTGAGGCTAGGGTACTGGATTGAGGCTAAAAGTGAGTTGATCAAGCATCAAAATTATTTTTCAATATTCTCAAATATTGATTTTTTATTTGTCGGATGATTTTTAGATTCTATTTATATTTGTCGTAAACTTTGCCAATTATCGCCTCATTTTAAGCGAAACAGAAAATTATAAATTGCAATTGGCTGAAATTCGCAATGAGGAAGTTTTGAGAAAATCGGGTTAAATTTAGATATAGCTCCCATATAAAGTTTTGACCGATTTTATGTCAATAGTGCATCAAAGTCCCTATATATCTTTCGATTTGCGCGAAATTTTACATAGTTTACTGAATTGAGGCTAGAATGATGTGTGCCAAGTTTCGAGAGCACCAAAGCCTCTACAAATCTTTCGATCTGCACGAAATTTGGCATAGGGTACAGAATTGATGCCAGAATGATGTGTGTCATGTTTCGAGAAAATCGGTTCAGATTTAGATATAGGTCCCTAATATAGTTTTGTCCGATTTTATGTAAATAGTGTACCAAAGTCCCTATATATCTTTCAATATGCCCGAAATTTAGCATTATTAGCATCAATTATAATTGAGTTTAGAATGACGTGTGCCAAATTTCTAGAAAATCGGACAGTGTCCTAAAGACCCAAAGTTTGGCCGACCAGCACACAATGTTGTACAGTATACTAAAGTTACTATAATTGAATGTGCGTTCCCTATTAAAAAGTTCGTTATAAGCGTACTCGACTGTATTCATTAATTTGGTTTCTGTGTAACGACGTTTTTATTTTTTATTGGGTAGAAAATCCCCTTAACAAAGGTCATCAATATTGGCCCACATTTTTGGGTAGGCTATATTGGTTAATGAAATAAAATTTGGTAAAAGTTCCCACTTTCTGGTATTCGGAAATCTTTTTATTTTTGTACGATAAAATAAAAGATTTGCGCCCTAAGGACTTGACAAGCCTGTTATAACATGCTATGTATCTGCAAAAAGAAACATATCACTAGAAGTGTCTCTTGACTTTTAAGTCCTGACGGGCAATATTTCTGGAAAATTCTCTAAAATTCTCAAGTGGTTCAATTCTGCAATTTGTAAAAAATGAAAGACCTTCTACAAGGTTTATATACTGTAATGAATTTAATAGCCTACTTAGAGCAGGTATTCTATATATGAAGGTCTTAGAGACTAACTATATGTAGGCATTTTATACGAGACCATTTATAGACTTCCTTCTAAAACACCTTATGTATATGCTCCATAAATATTAAACCTTTCGCAGAACACCTTTCCTCGCGTTATTTTAAAATTTCAATTATATTCCTTTGATCCTTTACTTAATTTCATATTTGTTTATTATTTTTATTTTATTCTGACCTCTAGCGTCCAACACTTTTTATTTTTGTACGATAAAATAAAAGATTGGCGCCCTAAGGATTTGACAAGCCTGTTATAACATGCGATGTATCTGCAAAAAGAAACATATCACTAGAAGTGTCTCTTGACTTTTAAGTCCTGACGGGCAATATTTCTGGAAAATTCTCTAAAATTCTCAAGTGGTTCAATTCTGCAATTTGTAAAAAATGAAAGACCTTCTACAAGGTTTATATACTGTAATGAATTTAATAGCCTACTTTGAGCAGGTATTCTATATATGAAGGTCTTAGAAACTAACTATATGTAGGCATTTTATACGAGACCATTTATAGACCTCCTTCTAAAACACCTTATGTATATGCTCCATAAATATTAAACCTTTCGCAGAACACCTTTCCTCGCGTTATTTTAAAATTTCAATTATATTCCTTTGATCCTTTACTTAATTTCATATTTGTTTATTATTTTTATTTTATTCTGACCTCTAACGTCCAACACTTTGACTTTATATTTGTGTTGACAAATTAAATGTTAGCTCGTAATAAAAAAATCATCAGAAAAAAAAATAATACCAAAAATAGTTGAAAGCAATGTTTAATGTTAATAAAGTGTCACAAACGGAAACAATAACAGCCGCAGTAATAACAATAACATCAGCCGCCAAAAGTGACTCGAAATTTGCCATAAATGCAAATGGCAATGATTCATGCGGCAACAACCGTCAAAATCAGCTGGATACCAAAACGGATTCGTGTGGATTGTTTGTAAGGCAAATTGTAACAACATGAAGAACGAACATAAAAACATGAAAAACGTCCACATGAGTTCGAGCTTGAAAAAAAAAATTAAAAAAAAAGAAACAAAAAATGAATTGTGCGCAGCTAAGCTAAGCTCCGAACTGAGCTGAGCTGTATTGTGCTGAACTGATCTGAGTGGGCGCGAACTCTTTTGGCATAATTTGCATTAAAGCAAATATTTCGATTAGTTGCTTAGTTAGCGCTGTTGTTGTAGTTATTGTTGCTGTTGTTACTGGTCAAAAGGGTAACCAAATTGTTATAAATTTGTACAGTCTATTATCTATGATCAATGGTGGATAATTTTTTCTGTTGAGATTTTAAACAATTGATAAGCTCTTTTATGGAGTTTCAAAGGTGATATCAAGCAAGTAGTGTAAATTATGGCAATTAACTGCGAATAATTGAAACTTGTTCGAATGCCGCTAATGACTAAGTGTTGATTTATGGGTGTGACATGTAGCGTGCGGTTTCAAATAACAGCCAATGTGATGCTGGTGGTACAAGAAAAAAACTAAAGTACATGGTTCTATGATATCAATAGCAGTTTACGAAATGTACATAGCCACCTTGTGGTATAAAATGAAAACAAATTCTGTTTGCTTTTCTTTTATAGTCATGAGAGACATTTTACACTTCTTATCTGTGATATCTAATAGACATTTAAAACTGTAGTTCTGCAAAAAACCCAAGTTCTCTCCATGAGTATTAGGAATATGATTTTGTAAGAGTTGTAAATACCTTGGCAACCCTTACATTTATCCCCATTTATCATGTCCATCCAAATGGAGAAGCGTGATTACGATCATATTCGCCACATGTTTGCGACAAATACACGCTGTTTTTTAACGCTCCAACATATAACTAAGAAAAACACACACATACATGTGTTCATATATTTCTGAACATGGCCTCGTTAGTTTAAAAGCTAAAGGGATTAACATTTATTGTAGTTTTTTCATTAGACCCTAAATTTCTTAGAATATCATTGGAAATATGGAATTATATACCAGCCAGCCGGAATTATATACCATTATTTGCATGCCGGACGGTTCTGGCCAAAGAAGACACCTATTGTTTTTGGTAATGATCGGTTAATATATAGGGGTTTCAATGGACCAAAAACTTTATTTTTGTCTATTTTTCTGCTCGCTGTATAAGAGGAAGGGAACCGTGGTAGTTTTTATAAAGATCGGTAAATATTTAGCGGGTCAAATGGACCAAGACTTTTGTGTGAAAATTACAAAATTTGTATTCTATGGCGTATATATTTACTCCGGAAGGACAATGATCCGAGAAGTTAGTAGTATATCCAAGAGGTTTTGTCTGGTTGTCTAGTCTAAACGTCAAACACTGAGTCGCATATTATAACAAAATAGAACCTTTAGAGTATTTGAATTCTAACCAGACTAATATAAATGATAATTACCAGACTATGACTATGGGTGACGAATGTGCCCCAACAAATGCCGAAGCTTCGGCTAATATGAAAAAAAAAAACTTAAACACATTGAACTAATTTATCATATGTTTTTGGGCGACTTTTATATTCAGGTTTCAGCGGATAATAATCAGCACACAATTTTTATATCTGTCGAATAAGTACTGCGATAAAGAGCTCTAAACAAAAAGTGTCAATGCGTACGTCACGATCGTCAACTTGTACCAATTTCAGTACGCTGTGCAATATTTTGTCTCAATCGGAGAAATATTGGGAGTATGATGCACAATTTACTTAAAATCGGACGAAGCTATATCTAAATCTGAACAGATTTCAAGCACACTTCACAGACATCAAAATGTACTTAATTCAGTACACGGTGCAAAATTGTGTCTCAATCGGACGAACCTTGACAGTTGAGCTATAAGTAAATCTGAACCGATTTTCTCAAATTTCAAGAATACATGGACGGACAGACGAACGGGTATGCATAAATCGTCTTAGAAAGGGATTCTGAGCCCATATGCAATAATTGTGCATCCAGATCGAAATGAGTTTCATCAGTCCATATGATTTGTCAATGGAATTCTGATCCACTATAAGGTGGAGTGTATTAAATTTGTCATTCCGTTTGCAATACCTCAAAATATTCACCCCACGATGCATATATATTTTTGATCAGAATAAGATATTTACGATAAAGCTCTGAAATTTGGCACAGACATTACTAGTACTTTAAGGATGTTTAGTACTGCATATGGAATATATCGGTACACGTTTTGGTGTATCCTCCATATAACGATGCCCCAAATATTCGGTATTTTGAGGATTTTGGAAACGTTTTCCAACCGAATTGGATGTAATTTGATATTTTGGGTGCTTATGGTATAACACATCTCCGTACCAAAAAATATTAATATTGAGGGTAGCTCAATATTAGCCCCCATATAGTGGTACTCGCCAATTTTTAGTATTTTAGGGGTTTTGGACACGTTTTATAACCAAATTGACTGCAATTTGGTATTTTGTGTTCTCATAACGGTACCACCACATCTCCGCACTAAACATTACTTTTATTGACCCAAGTATTTTGTATTGTCATTGGCTCTCAAATCTCAATACCAAACAATACCAATATTGAACTCCGTGTTATTATAGTATCATATAACGCTAGCCTCATTATTAGATATTTGGAGAATTTCAACCATATTTTTCTCACGTATTTTTCGGTATGTTCAAGGTTTAGATATTTTGATTGTCATCCTTATGATGTAGGGTATAAAAAGTTCGGCAGGCTGAATGGTATACTTGTCAAAGAATTAAAGCTTAAAAAAGAACTTTTAGCGATATATCGGTCAAAGTAACGCCCATAGTTTGAAACTGATTAGTGTTAAGACCTTGTTTAGGAAACTGAGTATTCCCGGGGTACGAACATATACTCCAGTCACGTTCCACTAATTCGCACAAAATAACAGGATCGTTTAAAACGTATCTCCCTATCAGTTGTTAAAATGACATTCTAAGAAGAAAAAAACTTCGAAGCTCCCTTCCCTTCCATGAAATAAACAATACCATTACCTTGTGGCAGCTGAGGTACGCACCCGTCTTAATGTAACAGCAAAGGTGCGATCTAATGTAACACGGAAATTTGACGTCGAAAAGCTGCAAACACAACAGATAGCAGAAGCCTACTCCGCTTAACTTACCCAACTGCTTGACGAAAGCACCCCTTGTCCCGATAATAATATAGAAGCATAATGGCAGAGAATTGCCTACTCCCTACAAACTGCAGCAAAAGCAACACTTGGGGACCAAAGACCACCATCAAGAAATCCGTGATAAGATCAGGAGTGTCGTAATGCTACTGATATGAAAAACGCAGCTATAGGGCAACCCTGCGAACAGTATCAACACGTAATGCGATGGAGAACTATCGGGAGAAAATGAGAAAGGAGAAACGTATTTTCAGAAAAAAGAAGAAATAACAAGAAAAACGTGGGCGTGAACAAATCGAGATATACAGCAATCCGAATGAAATCCGAAAATTCTACCAACAGGTAAAACACAAAACCGAAGGCTTTAGTGCAGGTACATCCTCCTGTAGAGATGAAGGAGGAAACCTGGTGACAGATACAGACAGCGTGCTGAGGATCTGGAAGGAGCATTTTGAAAAAATTCTGGTATCAAATAGTAGCGGTGAAGAGGATACCACAGAACCAATAATAGACCAGTAAGGAAAGTAGTAAAGTCGGACGGGGCCGACTATATGATACCCTTCACCACTATGGGTATATTAAACAGGACTATTAACATGAAATTGGATGAAATAATATATGTAATAATGTGAATCTACCTGGATATATCGATAAAATATATAAATCGACTTCAAACAATTATAAATAGGTCATACGTTGGGCTATGTCTGTACTTCTAGAAAACGCAACTGCGTAGTTCTATTGTCAATTTTGTACGATGTGCAAAATTTAATGTCAATCTGACTAACATGATGAGTTTAATGCCCAATTTATTTGAAATCGGGCGAAAATATATATGGAAGCTCTATCCAAATATTAAGCGATTCCAAGCAAACTTGTCACAGGTTAGGTTATACCAATTTCAGAACGTGTTGTTCCTATTGGTTCCTTGGTGCGCCAATTACTTAAAATATGTGAGCTATATATGTGGGAGCTATTTAGAAATCTGGACCGATTTTCTCGAAACTTGGCAGACATCACTCTAGGCTCAATTCAGTGCGTTATGGCAAATTTGGGGCACCATTTGCATGAAATCGGACGAAACTATATATAGGAGCTATATCTAAATCTGGACCGATTTTCTCGAAACTCGGCAGACATCACTCTAAGCTTAATTCAGTACGTTATGCCAAATTTCGTGCAAATCGAAAGATATATAGGGACTATGGGGCACCATTTACATGAAATCGGACGAAACTATATATGGGAGCTATATCTAATTCTGGACCGATTTTCTCGAAACTTGGCAGACATCATTCTAGGCTCAAATCAGTACATTATGCCAAATTTCGTGCAAATCGAAAGATATATAGGGACTTTGGGGCACCATTTACGTTATGCCAAATTTCGTGCAAATCAAAAGATACATAGGGACTTTGGGGCACCATTACATGAAATCGGACGAAACTATATATGGGAGCTATATCTAAATCTGGACCGATTTTCTCGAAACTTGGCAGACATCACTCTAAGCTTAATTCAGTACGTTATGCCAAATTTCGTGCAAATCGAAAGATATATAGGGACTATGGGGCACCATTTACATGAAATCGGACGAAACTATATATGGGAGCTATATCTAATTCTGGACCGATTTTCTCGAAACTTGGCAGACATCATTCTAGGCTCAAATCAGTACATTATGCTAAATTTCGTGCAAATCGAAAGATATATAGGGACTTTGGGGCACCATTTACATGAAATCGGACGAAACTATATATGGGAGCTATATCTAAATCTGGACCGATTTTCTCGAAACTTGGCAAACATCACTCTAGGCTTAGTTCAGTACGTTATGCCAAATTTCGTGCAAATCAAAAGATATATAGGGACTTTGGGGCACCATTTACATGAAATCGGACGAAACTATATATGAGAGCTATATCTAAATCTCGACCGATTTTCACGAAACTCGGCAGACATCATTCTAGACCTAAATGATTAGGCTGTACCAAATTTCGTGCAAATCGAAAGATATATAGGGACCGTTTACATTAAATCGGTTAAATATATATATGGGAGCTATATCTAAATCTGAACCGATTTTTCCCAATTTCAATAGGGTTCGTCCTTGGGCCGAATAAGTGACCTATGCCAAATTTCATCCAATTCGGATCATAAATGCGACCTGTACTTTGTTTACAATTTAACACCAACAGACGGACAGACGGACGGACATGCATAAATCGACTTAAAAAGTGATTCGATGCATATTCTCAAAAGGAACCATGTGTCTATCTCGTTTCCTTTTGCCTGTTACAAACATATGCACAAAGACATAATACCCTGTACCGCAGTGTGGTGAAGGGTATAATTACGGTATAGAGTGTATACCACGTAGCCAAGATGAAGTCAGAATAGCAATCAATCGGCTGAAGAATAATAAAGCAGCAGGTGCCGATGGATTACAAGCCGAACTATTCAATACTGGTGGTCAGATGCTGGTAAGGAGCATGCACAAGCTGATTAGTACAATTTGGCTAGAAGGACACTGAATGCATGCCCAATGATTGGGCATGCATTCAGTGTCCCGTGCACAAAAAAGGAGACAAGACGATATGTGCCAACTATAGAGGAATAAGTCTCCTTCCCATCGCATATAAAGTGCTATCCAGCGTACTGTGTGAACGACAGAAGCCAATGGTCAAGACGTCCAGTAGACTCGGACCAACTGTGGAACTTGAGAACTACAGCTTCGAGGTAGTCAAAGATTTCATATACCTTGGTATCGCCATAAATAAAACGAATGACATCAGTTATGAAATTCGGAGAAGGCCGATGCTACTATGGTCTGTGCAAACAACTCAAAAGCAAGGCCACCTCCCGCCAGACCAAACGCACACTCTACAAGACGCTGATACTACTGTTATATGGATCTGAGGCATGGGTAATTACGCTGTCTAATGAACCATGAGTTGTACCAGCTATTCCCGGACATCGACATTGTTAGACGCATTGAGCTGCAGCGACTACGTTGGCTAGGTCATGTTGTGAGAATGGGTGAAGATGCCCCATCCCAGAAGGCATATAAAAGCGAACCAGCTGATGGTTCACGCAGAAGGGGAAGACCACGAATACGATGGAAAGATCAAGTAGAAGACAACATTACCGAAAATGGTCTATCAAATTGGAAAAACTGCGCACAAGACCGATGCGCCTGGAAATCTTTTCTAAGCTCGGCTTATGGAACGAAAGTTCTGTCACAAACCAGCTCAGTACGTAATATCGTAGATAAACTCCGAGGAATTTTTAATACTAATAACAAGCTGGTGATAAAGGATGTCCGCTTGTCCGTCCGTCAATGAATTCTATTTCTACACTTTTTTATGGTTTGTTTATAAATTTGAACATTTTGGCCAATTTTTGTATAGCCATCCATTCTATAACAAAGTAAGTATCCACATTTTAAATATTCTCCTGACTAACCATTACTTAAGTAATTTTGCAATTTAGGGGACACATTAATGTTTTCTTAGCAATGCCATTTATAAATTCATAGCGCCACACGTACGACAACATCATTGGAAATTATCATCCGTTGATTGGTGGTGGCGGTAGTTGTTGGTGATTGCAGTGATTTTTGTTGTGGTACTTATCGACCACAATCGATGTCGTTCTCTACGTTTTCTGTTTGGCGGATTGTTGACGCTGCATTAAGTCTAGAGTACCTCAAATGACGACAATGTTTTTTTTTTTTTGTCTCCTCCATGGATTTCTTAAATGTATAAACAATATCTTTGCTAATGCACAACAACACAACGGTCACTTAATGCCACATGCAACAAAATGTTACATGCCACATATATGTTGCAGACATTATTAATGTCGCCGGGTATACACCCAATTCTGCGAATATTAAAAGCATTGTCGTCGTACCCGACGTTGTCGTGTTTGTAGTCGACGTCAACGTATGTTATCCCCTCGTCACTCAGTCGGTCTGTCATTCAGTTGGTTTTTTGCCGTTGATATTTGACTTGATTTGTGATTTTTGTGTGTTGGCCGTTTTGTTCGTTCCCGTAAAGTGCGCTCGGCATTTAAATTTCATTTTAAAAACTTTTATTGGTCATTAGTGTCACTTTGGACATTGTAGAGAATCAGTGCGGTAACTATTACCGTTTGTAGCACTTTTCCACTGAATAATGACCATTGAAATGATCTCTTTTGTAATATGAGGCTATAACACGACAGTATTACATACCGTTTAGGAGTATTAAGAAAAAAAAAATAAATAAATAATATGAAATATGTTATGTTCGGTAGTAATAGGGTGTCACATAAATAATTTTTAATAACCTTAAGCTACAATAGGATTATGGGATTTTTAATAAATGTGTTTAAATATGTTGTTATGGCACATAAATTACAATGTGGGATATAAGAAGGTAACACAAATAATCAAAGGAAATTGGTTGACTTTAAATTGCAATATATATTTTAATAGTCTGTTGAGGATATTCCCACATGAAAATATCCTCCACATACAGGTGATCTTTAAAATAAACATCTGTAGATAGATCTGATTACTTTCAACATGGCAAAGCCCAGGCTTATCTTGGCTATACTTTCTTCTCAATTGTTGCAACTGACCTCCCCGCGGCGTCACCTGGGAAGCTAATGCCATAACCCGTTGAAATAGTGAGCTATAGTATAATCCGTATAAAAGCGAAATTCTTCTACAGCAGTCTTATTTGTGCCCATGTTCTGACGCAAGACCAAGATGAATAGACCAAAGACATATTTTGCCTAGAAACAGCATATGACCGCTGTTCTGGCCATGACATTAAAATTCTGCTAGGGGATTTTAATGCAGAAATCGGAAAGGAAAATATTTTTCGTCCCACTTTGGAAAAATTCAGCCTCCATGAAGAAACATCAGACAAGGGCATGAGATTGATTGATTTCGCGGCAGCAAAGAATATGGTAGTTAGCAGCACTAAATTCAAGCATCTCGATATACACAAGACCACCTGGCTTTCCCCTGATAAAGCAACGATAAACCAAATTGATCATGTTATGATAGACGGAAGATTCAACCAGTGTTTTAGATTTTCGGGCGATCTGAGGAGCGAATATCGATTCGGACCACTACCTTGTAGCAGCCACGGTTCACACTTGTAGCAGCAAAGGTGCGATCTAACACAACACGGCAACTCGACAGAAGCATGCAGACAGAAGCACAACAGATAGCAACCGACAAACTGCAGAAAAACCAACAGTTGGGTACCAAAGACCACCATTAAGATACCCGTGATATGATCAGGAGTGTCGTAATGCTACTGATGTGAAAAACGTAGCGTATAGGACAATGGAGAATTATCGGAAGAAAAGGAGAAAGGAGAAACGTATTTTCAGAAAAAAGAACAAAGAAACGTGAGCGTGAGCAAATCGAGATGTACAGGAGTCATCAGGCACATCCTTCTATAGAGATGAAGATGGAAACCTGATGACAGATATAGATAGCGTGTTGAGGATCTGGAAGAAGCATTTTGAAAAGCTTCTGATATCAAATAGTGGCTGTGAAAAAGACTCCCCAGAACCAATAAGAGATGACAGTGTAGAGTGTATGCCACCTAGCCAAGATGAGGTCAGAATAACAATTATTCCACAAAAGAATAATAAAGCAGCAGATGGCGATGTGTTACCAGCCGAACTATTCATGGCCGGTGGTTAGATGCAGGTCTGGAGCATTCACAGGCTGTTTAGTACAATTTGGCTTGAGGAATCCAGTGTCCCGGAATCCAGTGTCCCAAATCGATATTTACAGGAGTCATCAGGCACATCCTCTTCTAGAGATGAAGATGGAAACATGGTGCCAGATATAGATATCGTGTTGAGGATCTGGAAGGAACATTTTGAAAAGCTTCTGATATCTAATAGTGGCGGTGAAGGCAATACCCCAAAACCAATAATAGATGACGGTATAAATTGTATACCACCTAGCCGAGATGTGGTCAGAATAACAATTATTCCGCTAAAGAATAATAAAGCAGCAGATGCCGATGTGTTACCAGCCGAACTATTCAAGACCGGTGGTTAGATGCTGGTCTGGAGCATGCACAAGCTGATTAGTACAATTTGCCTTGAGGAATCCTGTGTTCCGTTAACAAAACACGAGACAAGGCGATGTGTGCCAACTATGAAGGAATAAGTCTCCTTCCCATCGCATATAAAGTTCTATCCACCGTACTGGTCAATGATATTATTGGACCATAAGATGCGGCTTCAGGCCTGGGAAATCAACCATTGACCAGATTTTCGCACTGCGCCTAATCTTTAAAAGACCCACGAAAAAACATCGACAGCCCTATTCGTTTTGAAGTGTTTAAAGTCATGTCTGCGCTCGGTATTCATATAAAATTAAATACGGCTATGCAGGATAACTGGCAAAGTCAGTAATTAAAGTCGGAAAGAACCTCTCAGAGATTTCCATACCGAACAAGGATTCAGACAAGGTCACAGTTTGTCGTGTGACATTTTTAACATTCTGGTGGAAAAGGTCATACCACAGGCGAAGGTGAACAGGAATAGCACTCTGTACGCCAAAAAAAAAACACCAAAAATTAACATTTTGGGGACCTTTGTATGGGGTCTATCCGAAAAAATGGACCGACATTGACAATTTTTAGTAGTGTTGGGGGCTATTCCTGCCTGCAGACCCATAAAACTCGACCTGCCTGCAGAAAAAGACAACTCTCTGCACAATTTTGGCGATCCATATGAAGTTGTTTGGAGGCTAGAGTGATTACTACAGACAGACGGACATTTCTTTATAGGGTCGGAAATGATTATTTCGATGAGTTACAAACAGAAAACAAAACTTAACATGCCCTCCATACTACAATGAATGATATAAAATTTCGAATCTCCCAAAGATGAAGAAATCGTCATCCCTTTCATGAAACTCAGTCGGAAAGAACCTCTCGGAGATTTCCATACCGAACGAGGATTCAGACAAGGTGACACTTTACAAGACGCTAATACTACCCGTGCTGTAATATGGATCTGAAGCATGGGTACTTGCGCAAGCAGATGAGGCAGATATTAGAGCGTTTGAGAGAAAAATTTCTCCGAAAGATCTATGGGCCGATCTGGGTCTACGGTGAATATCGCCGTCGAATAAACCGTGAGTTCTACCAACTTTTCCCGGACATCGACATATTCTGATGTATCGAACCGCAGCGACTATATTGGCTAGGTCATGTTGTAAGAATTCAAGGAGAACATCAACTGGAAGACAACATTTCGGATCATGGTGTTTTAAATTCGAAGAGCTGGAATTTTTTTAAGCTCGGCATATGAAGCAATTGTTCTGTCACAAGCCAGCTAAGTAAACGGTAGTTTGGACAATTGATTACAGACCCCAATTGTTGTCAGTGTTCCTATCCACCAACTCAATAGTTATTACACCAAAGGTGTACTATCACACATTCATACGTGTGTTCCTTCTCTTTGGGTTTAAATCCTATGGCCAAAGGGACTACGATAGACAATTTTAAAATATGAGACCTAAAAAGGCAATGGATTGCTATAAGAAATCCGTATTATAGAACTTTGTTGATCTAGTCATCTATAACCATATATAGACAATGTAAATTAATGCAATCATAGCCTGGAAAATCCAATTTTAAAATTTATGATTTATTATTCGGTTTATTGGTCTACAAATCAATTGACAGTTAATAGCAATTATTGAAATACATTAGGTTTACAACATTAATTAAATTAAAACAGTACAACTCGTAGACAGTCATATTTATAGCTCGAGGAAGTCATGATGTTTGTTGTTTGTCACCGTTGCAAAAGGAATTGCAAACCAAAAAGAAATCACAGAAAACTAAGAAAATCCGAACAATAAAACATTGAAATCACTTACAAACATGCAAGGGCACTTCGAAGACAAAAGACTCAAGTGATCGTAAAAATTTAATTTACCATGAAACTAAATAAATTGTTAATAATAATCTAGGAGTTTGTTACATTTTGAACCTAGTCGATGGTGTGTTGGTTGATCGGTTGGCCAGAATATTCGTAATGGTCATTATACGGTAGCCAAACAACTAACCGCATTGACATTTTTATAGCATTTTGATAGTCCCACATGAACGATAAAGCGAAAAGCGTAGCAGTTTACATTCAACCCACCAGCGGTTATACGACGACAGACAAAAAGACACAATTGCCAACAGGCAATTTGTGTTCTCAAATGACCACTAAATCGAAAGTCAAAGAAACCTATGAAATAGCCACTGGCCCCCCTCCGTCCACCAACACCAGTTACCTTTCCATCCATCCACCTAGCCACCTTTGAATATTAAACTGCGGACACAACAGATCTTTAAGGGTTATAAATTTTAAACAATTGTGACCGAGCGCATAATAATTAAGAACGTTAGTCAAAGCCATGAAACTGTCTCCACCATTTGGGGTGACATGTCGCCTAGTTGGTGTAGTATTGGACCAAAACAAAGCAATACACACAGACATTCATTCCATCTATTCATTCCTTCCACCATTCATTCATATGTAAATAATGATGAACTATAATACAAAAAGAAATATTCAATATATAGATTAATAAATAAGCTGTCAGTTTATGTAAAACAACGAAATGGTTATGCATTTTCTGATAAATAAGTTATAAATTTCTTTAGCATAGTATGTGGTTTCGAACAATAGTGGGTCATCTAGGAATGTGGTAAATGACGAAATTAAGCTATAAATAGTTTGATAATTTGTTATATTTCAGTCTGTTCATGGGGTCATTTATGTAAAATATCTATGAATTTATGTCAAAAACTTAGGGTTAATTAACATCAACGAGAAATGTTATTTAAAAAATGTCAGTCGGTGTTGCCGATAGATACAAACCATCAGCCCATAGTTTACAGAGGTCTTCGGAAATTAGTGGAGTAACGATTGAGGGAATAAAAAAATCGAAATAGGAGCTGTTAACTATAAGTAAATTTGACACACGCTATTCGGTATGCAAGCATATTCTCAGAGGCCTATACACACGGCGTGGATTTTAGAGGCCTAGACAAGGCGTAGATCTTTAATGTAATATTTTTTTAAGCTCCCAACCAGATTGAATATCACCCAATAAGGCGTAGATCTTTAAAATAATATTTTGTTAGCTCCCAACCAGATTGATTATCTCCCAATAAGGCGTAGATCTTTGAAAGAATATTATTTCAAGCTCCCAACCAGATTGATTATCTCCCAATAAGACGAAGATCTTTAAAAGAATATTTTTTCAAGCTATCAACCAGATTGATTATCTCCCAATAAGGCGTAGATCTTTAAAAGAATATTTTTTCAAGCTCCCAACCAGATTGATTATCTCCCAATAAGGTGTAGATCATTAAAAGAATATTTTTTCAAGCTCCCAACCAGATTGGTTATCTCTCAATAAGGCGTAGATCTTTAAAAGAACATTTTTTCAAGCTCCGAACCAGATTGATTACCTCCCAATAAGGCGTAGATCTTCAAAAGAATATTTTTTCAAGCTCCCAACCAGATTGATTATCCACCAATAAGGCGTAGATCTTTAAAAAAATATTTTTTCAAGCTCCCAACCAGATTGAATATCTCCCAATGTGGCGTAGATCTTTAAAAGAATATTTTTTTCAAGATTGACCATTACAAGGCGTAGATCTTTAAAAGAATATTTTTTCAAGCTCCCAATAAGGTGTAGATCCTTAAAAGAATATTTTTTCAAGCTCCCAACCATATTGATTATCCACCAATAAGGCGTAGATCTTTAAAAGAATATTTTTTCTAGCTCCCAACCAGATTATCTCCCAATAAGGCGTAGATCTTTAAAAGAATATTTTTTTAACCCCCAATAAAGCCTAGATTCTTTTAAAAAATATTTTTCCAAACTCCCAATAATGCATAGATTTTTTATAGAATTAGCTATTTATTAAAAAAAAAAGTTCCCAATAAGCCGTTTATTTTTAAAGAAAAATTTTTATGTTCCCAATAAAGCCTAGATAAAAACCAGTGAGCGGAGCAGTATAGTCGGACGGGGCCGACCATACGGATATTTATTCCGATCCTAAATACCGAATTTTTAAGAGTTGCTTACCTAATAATATGGACCAATATTTATAATTTTTAGTAGGAAGGGAAATGTACCCAAAAGCTTCAAAATACCGAATAATGGAGATATCGTTTCATGGACTAAAAAGTAAACTTAAAAAAATACCGAATACTGGGGGGTATCATTACCCTAAAAATCGTTATTTCCCTAGAATCGTTATTTCAACAGACAGACGGACATAGAATCAAGAATGTATATAAAAACCAGTGTCAGCGGAAATGTCTAATCGACGAGCCTGACCACTTATGTATGCGCATGTTTATTCCGAGCCTGAGCAATATTTCGTGATATTTGCACCCTCTTACCCGATAAGAGGTCAACAGCACATCTCCTATACACTGAAATATTTTCCGAATATTACTAATATTCAGTACAACCCTTATATTTCTTTCTATTTTGGCCTACGGATCGACTCGAAACAAAAACACAAAAAATGAAGTTCACGGTCCAATTCATCCCAAAAATTATTATCTGATCATCACCAAAATTAATAGGAGTTGTCCTTGACCATAACTGGAACTTCATGGACAATTTCAAAGCAATCTGTGCCATATTTCCGCCCTCTAGTGTGGTAATGGGTTACTAAACAATATATATGAGTACGTAAGCACCTATAAATATTTAAGTGTAACTCCCACATCCGAGTACATACGACAATATAATTGGTATAAATTTAAAGGTCAACCAATCCTCTTGGATATATTGTCAACTTCTCGGGTATATGTCCTTCAGGAATAAATATATACGCCATAGAATACATATTTTGTCATTTTTCACACAAAAGTCAGGGTCCATTTGACCCGCTAAATAATGACCGATCTTTATCAAAAAAAGGTATGGTTATTCGTTGACCCTATCCCCTTCTCCATGTAAAATTTCACGATGTTCGGACCATCATTGCGGCCTCTAGAGCGAACACAAAAACCGAAAAAATTAAGTATTTGGTCCATTTCATCCCCTAAATATTAACCGATCTGTGTAGATCCACTCAGCTAGTCGAGATATGGCGATTGGTATACTTAAAGGTGGGTTTAGGACCAATATTTCGCGGCGTTACAAACTTTTGGGGCTGCACAAAGCTATAATACCCTGACAACATAGTTGTGTAAGGTATAAAAAATATTTTCCAAGGTCCCAATAAGTCGAAGAATTTTTAAAGAATATTTTTTTCAAGATATTAAAGAATATTTAAATGATCCCAATAAGGTATCTATTTTTAAAGAATATTTTTCCGAGGTCCCAATGAGGCGTAGATTTTTAAAGAATATTTTTCCGAGGTATTAATAAGGCGTAGATTTTAAAAGAATATTTTTCCGAGGTTCCAATAATGTGTATATTTTTAAAATGTATTTTGCAGGGGTCCCAAATATGAACCTATAACGACATCCCATTGAGAATTCAAAATACCTAAATACATCCACTCCCACTAAAAACATAAACCCACGTAATTTACCTATGGAGCCTTATACTCAAGAACATTGACCTCTGCTCTACAGCAGTCATCTCATTCATAGGCATGACATTCTATAGAAGAGAGACCTAAACCTAGTTGATCTATACCAGTGGATTTTCAAAAAACCGGAAAGAAATTGAGTCTTTCATATGTGGGATACGTCGAAATGAGAGATTATATTGGAAAAGTTTTGCGAAGTGCATTTTTACAATTCTAACACCTGAAATGCCTAATTACAACCACTTATGTTGGGAAAGGCGGTAAGGATCTTAAACCTGACCCATCAAAAGAGAGTTATCCCAAAAAGCGGAACAAATATCGATATAATTTGATGAATATGTTTTTTTTTTTTTTTGCTTTTCTAATGGAAAATTCGATTTCGAACCTAAAAACGCTTAAAATGAGGAGGAACATTTTATGATTGTTATGACAAAACATGGGCATGCACTGAAAGTGTTTTGCCAGGAGGTCTTGACCAAAATTATTGCATTTTTAAACTACTACCAAGATATACAAATTGGACCGTACACTTTTATTGAGTCTATGACAAAAAATGGCATTTTATTGGAAAATTTAAGCCAGGATTTTCTTGAATCTCTGAAATTTACTGTAGGTTTCGATATTAAAGCTTTTACTTTATGATATGAAAGAGTTGTTGAAACTTTGCTACCTTTACTGAAATCCAAGTCTTAAAATATTGGTAAGGTTTTTGCTTAAAAAGATGTTTTTGATCAACTGAGTATTCATAGTATTCTCCTATAGTCCCATATCTTCTCTGAAATCTGGGTTTATTGGTTGTGACAAACGAACAGGTACTTTCGTCATCTTGTTATGATTTCAGTAATATTTATTTTGTCTTCAAGTACTGTCGAACTACCTCAGTAGTAAGATTTCCCTAAGATGTCAATTTATTGAAGTTTCGAAAATGCCTTGTACCGTCTATTCAGATATTCTGTATGAAATGTCTATCTGGTTTTAATCGACGCAGGAGGGTTTTGGATATTTTTATACCCTTCACCACACTGTGGTACAGGGTATTATGACTTTGTGCATATGTTCGTAACAGCAAAAATAATCGAGATCCATGGTTCCTTTTGAGAATAGGCATAAAATCACTTTCTGAGACGATTTATGCATGTCCGTCCGTCCGTCTGTCCATGTTAAATTGTAAACAAAGTACAGGTGATCCGAATTGGATGAAATTTGGCACAGCTTATATGTTTGGCCCAAGGACGAACCCTATTGAAATTGGGAAAAATCGGTTCAGATTTAGATATAGCTCCCATATATATTTTCGTCCGATTGAAGGTAAATGGTGTACCAAAGTCCCTATATATCTTTCGATTTGCACGAAATTTGGCATAGCGTACTGAATTAAGTCTAGAATGATGTGTGCAAAGTTTCATGAAGATCGGTTCAGATTTAGATATAGCTCCCATATATAGTTTCGCCCGATTTTAGGTAAATAGTCCACAAAAGTCCCAATATATCTTTCGATTTGCATGATATTTCGCAAAGCGTACTGAATTAAGTCTAGAATGATGTGTGCAAAGTTTCGTGAAAATCGGTTAAGATTTAGATATAGCTCCCGTATATATCTTCGTCCGATTTAAGGTAAACGGTGTACAAAAGTCCCTATATATCTTTCGATTTGCACGAAATTTGACATAGAGTACTGAATTATGTATAGAATGATGTGTGCAAAGTTTCGTGAAAATCGGTTCAGATTTAGATATAGCTCCCATATATACCTTCGTCCGATTTAAGGTAAATGGTGTACCAAAGTCCCTATATATGTTTCGATTTGCACGAATTTTAGTCTAGAATGATGTTGCTAGGCCGATTAACACAACGTACTGAAGTAATATAAATTAGTCTCTGGCAAGTTTTCCTGAAATCGGTTCAGATATAGACATATAACAAACACGCTACGTCTGTTTGGATACATATATAGAATATACCCAAAGTGGTAAGCGTATCATATAGTCGGCCCAGTCCGACTTTACTACTTTCCTTACTGGTTTACTATTCCAAAATTGTCAATTCCCATTATTGAAACATTTTTTTTATTAGAGGCTGATGGTATTTCTCGGATGTCGGTATGAAAATTCCTCTGGCCGGGTCATGAAGGTAATGATTTTGTTGTACACAGTCTATATTGTTCACTAGAACATATTGCGTTTAAGAATATCCCTTTCGGACCGGAAGAGTTTGTTTGGTGTATTTGTAGAAAAATTGAAACAAGAGGCGCATATTAAGATCATTTCCAGTTTATTTTTATGTTCTATGTTCCAAAGTGATAGCAAAGCCATAAATAACAAATTAAAATTAATTGACAGAACCATACACATGTTTATACTACCTTCTCTTAAAAATTGTCAGTTCTTACAATTAAGTTGGGTCTGAATATGGGCCTAAACGGTGTAAGCTCATTTCTGATTCTTCTCAGATTTTAGCGTTCTACAAATTTGACCTCTTTTGGAGGCCCAAAATCATTGGTATTTTTATCTTATTATGCGCTATTCTCTCTTGCGGAGACTCAAAGGTATCAGCTAGGATTCTGTAATATATGTAAGTCGGCCTAGTGTATATGGATGATTTTATTCTTATTTGCCACTTAGATTTCCTAACCTTCTTTGCAGATGGAATAACTTGAATTTACTACAATTTCCTATCTTATCTTGTATATTTTAAAACAGAAGTTGCTCTCCATTAATGACTATAAGTCTTAAATACCCTCCGTAGAGTTAATCCCAATTTTCTAATTTTTCTTTAATCCATAGTATCCCCGCCTTTTTGCACCACAATACAAAAATGCAATCTTCAGCTATGTATGTATGAACACACATCTAATACTTCAATTTTACTGACAATTTGGCTCTAATGACAATTAGTGTTGCTATTAACGAGTTATTGTCAATAACATTGTTGTTTTTCTTGATTTCTGTTACATATTCAACCCGTTGCCATTTGTTGTTGGCAATAAAATTCAATCAAACAAACTGCAAATCAATAACATGACAACATTTTACAAATACTTTTCAAGCCGCACACATTTATTTCCGGACATGTGCCGCAGCGGCCGCCAGTGATTAAAGTCTTTCTTGCACCGCTCTAGACCACAAAACGCAGTAACTTTTTCTTAACGATTTAATGTTTTTCTTTTTTTTTTTTTTTTTTTGCTTTGTGTTATTTCGAATTCGTTTATTGCATATTTTTCTTTGGCGTTGTTTTGAAGTTTTTTTCTTGGATTACTTTTACATTGATGCCTTTGCTTTTTCATATGAATAGTAAATGTTTTTATTTTGTTGGAAATAGCCGCTATTGCAAAAAACAGCAGCAACAACAACAAAAACAATAATGGGGAGAAAGAAAGATTGGCCTCAGCTAAATGCAACAAATGAACGAAATGAAAACATGTTTTACAAGATCTATAATCAATTGGCTTTTAATATAGATGACGTTAAATGGATGCGCTAATATTTATCTCTCTCACACACAAAATTTTTCACAATGGGATGGATGGGAACGAAATTAATAAAATTATTGTTAAAATGGGCAATCAATTATATACGATGGTAAGTATACTAACACACCACTGATAAACAAATTCATCTTTAGTACGAATAATGTTGACTTTTTTGAAAAGAATATAGAAAAACAGTCCACTTGACCGATCATGGATTTATGACTATGATCTGAAAACCGATAAAACCTATTGAGAGACCGTAGAAGTTAAAGATTTTGGTTAAAGTTTATTTCGTACATCATTCATTCTTGTAAAGGTGAATACCGAAGGGAATCTTAGAAAACCTATTAAAAGTACTAGGTTCCTTCTATACTATAAATAAATGGAAGGATCAAGAAATAAATTGGTTTCACTGAGATACCTAGAAAAGTTAGAGCTCTGTAAGGATAGAGAAAAAACAAAATACCAAACTACAGATAGTCAGCTGGGAAAAATTGCTAGAGAGTTAGAATATACGGAAATGACGTGTGGCATTAGTATGAGGTTATGTAGAAATATTAAATATTATGTAGAATATATTAAATTAAAAAGTTTCAAAATTGATTTTTTAATATAAACCTATAATTTCTCAAGAATGACTCTTTAAAATTTCAATTGAAAATCTCAACTCTTGAAGATATAGCCGATGTGTCAGCATCAAGCGACGAAAAGAGCGTTTCTCAAAAAGCATTTTTCTCAAAAAAGTGTCTTACGATTGCCGGGCACGTTAACTCAAAAATGATTAATCCAATCGGTTCCACATTTTAACACGATACTCAGGACCTGCATATCTATCGTACGAACTACGATAAATCCAATCGGTGAAGATCTCCCGTATTTGCCAGCTTGGTTTTTGGCCGAAAAATTTTATTTCCAACAAATAATTTTCCCAGGTCCACCACTTTGCTGATTTTCGAGCGAATTCCAGACACCAAGATTGGAATACTAAGATAAGAATTTGAACATAGCAAGCGGGAACTCTTAATGTATTAAAAACATTGACCTACATTGATCATATCTGGGGAGAAGTAACCAGTAGATTAACCAGTAAAATTATTCTATACTAATAAAAGAGTAAAGTGACTGAATTAACGATTCATCAACGCCCAGACGAAACGGCTGAAGCTAGAATCTTGAAATTTTAGGTGAATATCACTCTTGGTCCAAAGGTGACAGATAAGGCTAGGTTTTTGGAAATTCGTACTAGAACCGTACCAAAATTACTAAAAAGTACTAAATATGGTATCATTTGTATTTGGCGAACCAGTAGAGCTAGAACTCTGAAATTTGGATTGAGGGTCACTGATGGAGTGTAGAATAAATGTAGCAAAGGTAGCATGTGAATAGATTGAGCTAAAAACTTGAAATTTGGAATGCAAGTTAAGGTAGAGAATTAGGGTCGATATGAGGAGAATTTGGAAAGCGTGTACTCATGTGTACGAAAAGTACTATATTTAGTACAAACTGGATTTGGAGGTACAAATCGAATTGGAATCCTGAAAATTTAAAGTAACATTACCGCAGTTTTGGAAATTTATTAGTTTTGTGTACGAAAAGTACTAAATCGTAGTATAATTGGTACAATTTGGATTTGGGTGAACCGATAGAGCTGAAACAATAAAGTTTGGAGTTAGGGATGTAGGATTAGGGTCAGGATTCAGTTTAACAAATTAATACTTATGGGCACTAAATGGTACTAAATTTGGTACAATTTGAATTTTAGATGAACCAATAAAGCTAAAACCATGAACAAAATTTAAATTGTGGGTGAAGCGATAGAGTTGAAATCATTAACTTTTGATTTAGGATCACTGTGGAGGTGTAGGATTGGGGTATGTAGGAAGTTTTGGAAATTGGTACTTTTGTGTATTAAATTTTGTACAATTTAAATTGTGGGTGAACCGATAGTGTTGATTTGGGGTAAGAAGGAGGTTTTGGAAATTAGTACTACTTTGTACTAAATTTGAATTGTGGGTCAACCGGTAAAGTTGGAATCCTGAAACCTGGATTTTGGATCCCTGTGTGAGTGTAAGATTGGGGTATGTAGGAAGTTTTAGAAATTGTACTAAATTTGGTACGATTTGAATTGCGGGTGCACCAATAGAGTTGGAATCCTGAAACTTGGATTTAGGATGACTGGGGAGTGTAGGTTTAGGGTAGGAAGGAAGTTTTAGAAATAAGTACTACTGTGTACTAAATTTGGTACAATTTAAATTGTGGGTAAACCGATAGAGTTAGAATCCTGAAACTTGGATTTAGGATCACTGTGGGGGTGTAGGATGGGGTATATAGGAAGTTTTGGAATTGGTACTACTGTGTACAAAATTTGGTACAATCTGAATTGTGGGTGAACCTATGGAGTTGAAATCATGAAACCAATAGAGTTGGAAACCTGAAATTTGAATCTGGAATTATTGTGGGGGTGTAGGATCGGGGTATGCATGGAGTTTTGTTGGATGGTTGAACAGGGTACTTATGGAAATAATGTGTGCTAAATGGAAAATTTGGATTTGGGTGAACTATTAGAGCTCGAATCATGAAATTTGGGAAATGTGTCTAAAACCCTCCAACATATTGAATAAGGGGGGAGGAGTTAGATTGCTGGAAGCCGATTTTAACCACAAAACTTGCAGCAACGTAACAGAGAGGATGATGATTAACGATAAATGTTGAGATGCAATCGCCAAATATTTGGAGACCATCCTCCGAAAAAAGAAAGTCGATCTCGGTGCGATATCCAAAAATCTTAAAGCGGGACCAGGAGGCAGGCTTAATCCAGAGATAGAGATTGCAGTATACATTGATTGGAAAGCGCTATCGAGCTGTGACTAAATCCCGGCTGAGATGAGTTGGGTTTTTCGCCAGTATGATTTATGCCCGGTATACGACTTCTGACCGCAATGTTAGACGCGTAAAGTATTTCCCTTCCTAGTCCGCAATAAATAAATCCTGCGCTCAATTGTATTCATATTTTCAAGGCATTCCGACACATTTGTTTCCACGGACCTATTAAACCTTCCCATAGTGCAACAACTTGTTGCGTATTTAGCAAATCCATCCATCGAATATTTTATTCGCAAGCGTTGTATATTTTCACTTGGTGTGGCGTTCGAAAAGAGATAATACGCCTAACACAGCCCAAAGAAAGAATCAAGCAAAAGAAAGGCTTACACGAACAACAAAAAGCAGAAGTGAGGAAAAAAACAAGAGCGCTAAGCCAGGCATAACGCTCGAACAACGACAAAGTGATTTATATTGGCAATTTTATTGCGTTAATATATTGCGATTTCCACCAAGCGTGGCATGAATTCACACTAACTACTGATACAGTACATGTAAAGATGTGCGCTTCTTCTTCTCCACCTTGATGTTGTTGTTCGACTGGCAGACTGGCATTTGCCACAAATGGTAGCACAGACGCTGACTCACAACACAAAACAGATCAAGGAAAAAAGAAACCGATCACGCACAAATCGATAGCCGAACAGAAGAACTGCAGAAAAAAACAACAACAGCGGATGGCAATAGAATATTTGCCGGTAAAACTGAAGCTAAACGAGGAAAAATTGGAATGTTTCTCGCCGAAGCTTGGGAAGAAGCTTTAAATGGTATTTACCAGAACTTTAGTTAGTCGGTCGATCGATCGACCGGACTATCAATAGATAGATCCAGCGATCGATCGTTATATCTCACAATAAAACAGCAGCAGCATCAATTGCAACAAATTCTTTGATTAATTTACGATCAATTGCAGAGCCACAAATATCCCATCCTGCAAGATTTTTGTGCAATTTGTCGTAACTTAGTTGTTTGCAGTAGTAGTCGGATACCCTACAAAACTTGTAGATTTTTTTCTTCTTCCTTTTTCCTCTTTTTTTCTCCTTCATACAAAATGATGTTTTTGCAAAAACTGGCGGATAATGATGCTGAAGATGATTTGGCTTTGACTTCCAGCTTTATGCCTCCAATTCGTCCATCCATTGGCTCCTACTATGATGAGGATGTTGACTAAATGAATGCATGTTCCACTGATGTGTCATCTGCAAACAAACACAAACATCATCCGTGCTGTGTAACTGAACCATGTTCGCTCTTGCCGATAAAGAAGATGATACTTCTCATCTTCTGTGTTAACCTGATGACTGATGCACTAAACTGCATTCCAATTATTAAACCAGATTCCAAAGACATTTTCTGACCATTCGTTGTTTGTTGGCCGTGTGTGTGTGTGTGTTTTTTTTTTCGTCTTTCCCATCGATCTCAGCAACAAAAAAGGCTTCGAGCAAGAATTTCATATCGCGAAAAAATGTAACAACTTCAGTAGTAGAGTAACTGCTGTTACATAGCTGGCGACAAATGTGTATAATCGCATTTAATAAATTGATATTTATTCATTGATTGGGTATTAATTTGTCAATGTGTCATGTCATCAAAGCTGGAGAAGAAGACATGTTTATGTCCGCTACAACGGTAATGGATCGTCGTTGCCGAGATAAAAGTGTGGAATCGTCAGGGAATAGCAAAAAAGAAAAGGCGATAAAAAAACTTACCTCCTTGGCTGGCAGAGGGTCAGGCCCAAGTCCATTCTGAAAGGACAATAAAATTTTTTATCAATGAAATATGTTGGTAGGTAAAAATTATATGCATATTTGATATAAAATAAATTCAAATGAAGGGGGTTCGTTCGATGATTTTATGTGATATTCAGATGGAATCCAAAATTGTTTTTAATATTCAAAGTCGGAAAAGATCAGTTGTAATTTCGTACAATATTTTCGATGTTAAACCCCTTACACATTCATAATAGCTTTATGAGGTACTAGGCAATACAAAACGCCATTGAGAAATATAGACAATGTAGTCAAGGGAAAGTTGATATAACTTAATTTCATTTACTCATATATCAAGATATAAGAATCAAAATGATCGGACTTCTAAGAGCAATGCGAACATTTGTTTAAATAACGACCCATTCTTTAATATATACTGGTAAAAACACTCGAGTAGGCTCTTTCAATCATGCGTTGAGAAATTTAAAAAAAAAACACACATATTTCACTGACCAATATATATATTGTCACGGCGAGCTTTTGTAGTAATGATCTTCCCTACCGTTTTTTTCCACACCATGGCCATTGGATGGAAATGTTAGAATCCCTGAGTGGTTTCAAATAAGACAGAGTGCGTGCCGGCACTGATGTACAACACATACATTGCCACTGTTACTATGGAGTTTGAAATATATCGGTCCACATTTCAAAGGCAATTCCCAATTTCAACCGATTTGGCTATAATTCTGTAGTTTCTGAATTTTAGACACGGTTTTTAATCGAGTTGGTTCAAATTTTATATTTTGAGTACCAACCAATAATTATGTTATAATTTTAGCCGGTCCTAATATAACGGGGCGTTCATTCAAAATTCTTTAAATCGATAGGGATCTTTATATGGGGACTATGTTTTTACATTATGTGGTAGTTGGTTCTTAATGCTCTGAAAAAATAATGCTCAGAATTAGACACTCAGCCCCTGAATGTTGTAACTTTTTAACAACATTCGATATTGTATACTTTACAACAATTTCATTTGTTTGTTTTATTGTTTTTACAATAACAAAAGAAATTTAAGGGGACCCCACCCATTCTCGATTTTAATTTTTCAAGATTTTCAATGGGCTGGTAAATCAATACCAATGCTTGTTAAGGTTTGTAACTTTGCACATATATATTTGAAGTTTTAAAAGAGAGCAAAAATTATTTACAAACAAATTTTGTTATTGTTTTGTTGTTGTTTTTTATAATTAAAGAAAAGTCCTTATTTTTGATGGCGGGCATGATAACTCCTTACTGGAACATCGGAATCTGAAAATTCCAAAGGTGTTAGAAAGAGTACATGTATGGCTCTCGTATGAACTAGGATTATTGACTTCGCTCTAAAATTAACAAAATGGCGGACCTTTGAAAAATAATTTTTGGAAAATCGCCGATTTTTGACCAAAAACCAAGTTAAAAAATAAGGAAAATCTTCACCGATTGGCTTTATCCTAGTTCATACGATAGCTATACACTCACAGAGAAACGTGTAAAAATTTGGAATCGATTGGGTTATTAGTTTTTGAGTTATCGTGCCCGCCATTCACAAAAGAGAAAAACGCGTTTAGAGTTTGAGAAGCCCTTTAGCCGTCACTTGATGCTGACACAATAAATCGGCTATATCTTCAAGAGTTATTGAGATTTTCACTTGAAATTTTGCAGGGGCATTCTTGAATTAGTGTAGATTCGAATTAAATCAAAAAAAAATTTGACCCCGAGAATGGGGGGGTCCCCTTAAACAATATCGAATGTTGTTAAAAGTTGCAGAATGGGCCTACAGGTTGGAAAACTGGTATAGGAACTTCAACATACCGAAAATTAAGTGGGACATTTGTATGGAAGATATTTATAAAGATTAACCAATATTGAATAATTTTTGGAAATTTTTTTATTCATCAGGTACCGGATATGTCAAATTATAGCCCTTTCGATGAAACAAATTGGCAAAAACTTTAATATTGAAAATGACGCAGAAAGAACAAAAGGGGCTACGACCAAGAACCCGGATTGTCCTCCAAGAACTCGTATTGCTAAATTACAGCAACTTCAGCGGAAAATTGGGCTAAAACCTTGAAACACAGGTACCTTTGTATGGAGGATATGTCAACACAGGAACCTATATCGAAACCAGAAAGGAAAGTTCAAAATCGAATGGCGCCGACTATATGATACCCTTCACCACTTGGATACACACAAGAGATGATCTTATGTACAATACCCTTAGGTTGAATAGATATAGCATCTTTGGAGGACCATTGAAATGAAATCGGACGAAATTAACTGCGTGAAGCACATGGATATACACATACCAATTTGAAATTGAATGTCAGTCATTGAGCCAAATATGTATAAGATCTATATATAAACGGACGTATTAGAGCAACCATGGCATTTACCATTTGTTACGCTACAACGCAGTGCGCTATTCAACATTTATCTCAATTGCGCACTAAGTCGTCCTAAGCGGACACACTTTAGTTACTATATCTAAATCAGAACCGATTCCAAAATCGGAAGATGCTATACTGTACCGATTCCAACAAAACTTCGCATACATCAGTCTGGACCTAATTCAGTACTCTGTGCAAAGTTTTGTCTCAATCGGGCCAATATTTGCAGAATGGTGCTCCATTTGCATAAAATCGGACGAAGCTATATATGGGAGCTATATCTAAATCTGAACCGATTCCGACAAAACTTCGCGTACATCAATCTGGACCTAATTCCGTACTCTGTGTAAATTTTTGTCTCAATCGGACTTAAAATAGGACGAAACCATATAGGGGAGCTATATCTAAATCTGTACCGATTTCAACAAAACATGCCATACATCAATCTAGATCTAATTAAGTACTCTGTGCAAAACTTTGTCTCAATCGGGCCAATATTTGCAGAATGGTGCTCCATTTAATTAAAATCGGACGAAACTATATATGGGAGCTATATCTAAATCTGAACCGATTCCAACAAAACTTCGCGTACATTAAAATAGGACGAAACTATATAAAATGAACCATGGGTCTACCTCGATTCCTTTTGTCTGCTACAAACATATGCACATAGAAATAACACCCTGTACCACAGTGTGGCGAAGAGTATAAATACGATGGGGAAATCAAAAAAATCTGAATATTTAAAACCTGAGAACCCAAAATGCGAATTATAGCCATTTCGATTAGAAAACGTGTCCAAAAATCGCAAAATTTCAGAGCTTTATCTTAACTATTGCGATCTCTATCGTGATTTCAACAGAGGGGCATAATAACATCGACGTAGAATTTTATTCTGATCAAGAATATATATACTTTGTGGGATCTTCTTATTATTTCGAGGTTTTGCAAACAGAATGACAAGTTTATGTTAGAATCCACCTTATGGAGGAAAGTATAAAAAAGAAAGAAAAATTGGTTGAAACAGTTGTCCAAACTCCCCAAAAATACCGAAATTTGGAGCTACGTTAAAAAGATGGCCAAAATGTATAATATAGGAAATTTAAAAGTAGGTTTACAGCCCAATGATACCCAAATTACAGGCATGTCAGGAATGATCAACTTGATCTCGGGAACATAACTAAGAGAAATAGAATATGATATCGTCAAACCGAAGTAATGAGATCAAGGTAACCAAAAATATCAAAAGGTCGTTCGGTTCATATTTCCGGCTATAATTTATCCCAAGGTTTTAGTATACAAATCCAAGACATTTATAAATCGGCGAATTCCATTGATATAGAAAAGATGTCTCGAGTGCAGCGGCACTCCGGTTGCGGAAAATGATATAATCGAGCTCCAAATTATCTTAACAATGATTACAGGCAAGTTGTGAATGCCACATAAATGTTCATCCCAATCATTCGTGGGCACAAGAACACACCCTCCACAGCAGTTGAAGAATGGATACATCTTTCCTAGCTATTTCCTGATAATTTGTGCCAGGTAGGGAATATGCACACAAAAAGATTAAAGCGTTTAACGTTAAAAAAACAGCATTACAATTTTTCAACTTAAGGGAACCCCACCCATTCTCGATTTTAATTTTTCAAAATTTTCAATGGGCTGGTAAATCAATACCAATGCTTGTTAAGATTTGTAACTTTGCACATATATATTTGAAGATTTAAAAGAGAAGAAAAATAATTTACAAAAAATTTTTGTTATTGTTTTGTTGTTGTTTTTTGTAATTAAAGAAAAGTCCTTATTTTCGATGGCGGGCATGATAACTCCTCACTGGAACATCGGAATCCGAAAATTCCAACGGTGTTAGAAAGAGTACATGTCTGGCTCTCGTATGAACTAGGATTATTGACTTCGCTCTAAAATTAACAAAGTGGCGGACCATTGAAAAAATATTTTTGGAAAATTGCCGATTTTTTACCAAAAACTAAGTTAAAAAATAAGGAAGATCTTCACCGATTGGCTTTATCCTAGTTCATACGATAGCTATACACTCCCAGAGAAACGTTGCAAAATTTGGAACCGATTGGATTATTAGGTTTAGAGTTATCGTGCCCGCCATTCCCAAAGAAATGTTTAGAGAAAACGCGTTTAAAGTTTGAGAAGCCCTTCAGCCGTCACTTGATGCTGACACAATAAATCGGATATATCTTCAAGAGTTCTTGAGATTTTCACTTGAAATTTTGTAGAGACGTTCTTTAATCAGTGTAGATTCTAATTATATCAACAAAAATTTTGACCCCGAGAATGGGGGGGTCCCCTTAATGATTGCCGCCACAGAGCTACAGAACAGTATACATTTCATTATACCAATCTTGAAGTTGGTGTAGCTATTTAGTGCTAAAAATCACTGATCATATAATTTATTGCTTACATTACACCCAAATAAAATAACCTATAACCCATTATTTATCTTTTCTCACACACCTTAACACACATAAAACAGGTGCTTTTGAAAGCTAATTTTTAATTGCTAACCAAAATAATTAAAGTTTTTTTTGTGTTGCAGTTGCAAGCCATTCATTAAATTGAAAATAATAAAAATAACTTTCAAAATAATTGACTCCTTAACATTGTCGTAAAAGGGAAAACTATCAAAACAATTCAGTAGCAAAATGCTAACAACGCCGCAGCAGCAACAAAAACCACAACAAAAATTACCAATTTCATAGCCAATGTAAAGTTTTAATGAAAATTAATTGAAATATTCCAGCAAACGTTGCTAACGTAAAAAAACACATTCACATTAACGTGATTGTCTCGGCCAATAATACAAAAAGTGTGTGGTCTACCATCCTTTGGCTGCTGCTGTCGATGTCTGCTGTCAAGACATCGGTTGCCTAACTCTGATAAAACCATCCCTAATGCTGTATTTTTTGTGGCTGTTGCTGTCTACTGCTGCTGTTGCCGCTACTTCTGTTGTTGCAACATCATTTTGTGCGGCGTGCTAAATCACATTAATCGCTCATTAAGTGGGCAATTCGCGCGACTCAATTCGCAACTCTATAAAAAGAAAATGAATGAAATAAGACAAATGAAGAAAAAAGACAAACAGACAACAGAAACTGAAAACAAATTAGAGAACAAATTGGACTTTTGTTCGAAGCGTAATTTTAATCATCTGTCGATTTTTTCCTTTTTAAAGATTTTTTTCCTTCTTTAACTGAAAGTGAATTGGCAATTAGCATTCGATTAGCTAATGCATTGATGACAACATGAATGGATTGGGGGTATATGACGCAAGTTAAAACGATGCAACTGCACACTGTGTGGAAGATAATTTTGTTAAAAAAAACTAAAAAAAAATTTAAAAGCAGGGATTATATAAAATTTAAGATATACATTTAAAAGAGTCAAAAATTCTTCGACCACCGATATTTATACCCTTCACCACACTGTGGTACAGGGTATTATGTCTTTGTGCATATGTTTGTACTAGGTAAAAGGAATCGAGATAGACCCATGGTTCCTTTTGAGAATATGCATAGAATCACTTTCTGAGTCGATTTATGCATGTCCGTCCGTCTGTTGATGTTAAATTGTAAACAAAGTACAGGTCGCATTTATGATCCGATTTAGATGAAATTTGGCACAGCTCACTTATTTGGCCCAAGGACGAACCCTATTGAAATTGGGAAAATCGGCTCAGATTTAGATATAGCTTCCATATGTAGTTTCGCCCGATTTATGGTAAATGGTGTACCAAAGTCCCTATATATCTTTCGATTTGCACGAAATTTGGTATAATCTACTGAATTAGGTCTGGAATGATGTGTGCTAAGTTTCGTGAAAATCGGTTCAGATTTAGATATAGCTCTCATATATAGTTTCGGCCGATTTTTGGTAATTGGTGAACCAAAGTCGCTGCAAATCTTTTGATTGGCAAGAATTTTGACATAGCGTACTAAATTAAGTCTAGAATGATGTATGCTAAGTTTCGAGAAAATCGGTTCAGATTTAGATATAGCTTCCATGTATAGTTTCGTCCGATTTTATGTAAATGTTGGACCAAAGTCCTGAAAATCATTCGAATTTTGGCATATCGTCTAGAATGATATGTACACCTCCTAAATTTGTTCGTCCGGTTTTAAATAAATTTTGCACTATAGATCCATAGCTAGGCCAATTGACACAATGTACTGAAGTTAATATAAATTAATCTCTAACAGGTTTGCTTGAAATCGGTTCAGATATTGATATATCGTAGCTTCCATATATAATTTCGACTTATTTATGTTAATTGTAGACCAAATAATCAATGGGTGTCTGATTGAGATTAAATTTTAAACAGTGCTGCATACCGAATAGCGTTCGCGCTAAGTTCGTTCAATTTCATGTCAAAATACCTTAAAAAGGCGACGTCTTTTCGGATACATATGTAGAATATACCCAAAATGGTGAAGGGTATCATATAGTCGGCCCAGGCCGACTTTACTGCTTTCCTTACTGGTTTTTGAAAGGTTTAGGGTACAATAACATGGGATATATTTTTTAAACCACATTACCCCCTTCCCTTCTCTCCGTCTGGCTACTATTTAAATTTCCAAAGTATTTTTCCCACCACTTTAAAAAATATTACTAATTTAAATGAAAAACTAAATTTAATTGCAAATAACACAGCATGCTAGTCCAAAGATGATTCTAATTTTTCGTGCGATCCACATTTTATGAGCCACACTAAACGATGAGTAAAACCGCATGAGATCTCGTTAATAAATTGTTTATGTCTACTACTCAATATTTATTAGGCCTAAATTGAATTGCATTTCAAAATATAGTTTTAAAGATATTTATGCAGATTTTGATTTTGATTTAATTACATACAAATTAAATTGCACTCATAGTTATCAGCGACTAATCGCAATAGAAATCAATAAAAACGTCGTTCGAAAAAATTAAACCAACCAAATTCAAACTTTATTAAGACTTAATAAAGTTGTGTAGGGGGTAAATGTAATTTTGAAATGAATGTAAATATGCTGCAAAAGAGCGATATTTAATTACCCTGAAAATGTCAACGTTTTGAATTCAAGTCGTATGGGCGTATACGTGTTGACAATGTGTATACGCATCAATAGACTGCCGAATGAAACTGGCTGTACTTTTTGATGTATAAAATTGTATAGGCTAGCATTTTTGAGGCTTTTTATATCCTACTATGATTTTTTTCCTTAGACTATACAACAGCTTTTCTCAATACAGTGTTTTTAAGAATTGCGGGCACGATAACTCAAAAACTATTATTCTAATCCGTTCTATACGTTCATTGCTATGATATCAACTATTCGTTCAAG
Organism: Musca vetustissima; assembly: GCF_032173495.1. Classification (NCBI taxonomy): domain Eukaryota; kingdom Metazoa; phylum Arthropoda; class Insecta; order Diptera; family Muscidae; genus Musca; species Musca vetustissima. The sequence continues at coordinate 69,645 of NW_026887333.1, forward strand.
ATCATTCTTAGACTGTCGAAAATAAGAACACTTTCCAAAAGTCAAATTAGGTCCGCCAATTTGTTAATTTGGAACATCAGCGGTCCTTCGGCTGATGTTCCAGATTAACAAATTTATTTCACTCGATAGAGATACTATTTACAATACAAACTAATATTAGATAGTTTAAAACTTATGCTTCGTTACTAAAATAACGGAAGGATATTTCAATATAAATATTTATTCTAGTCATAGGGTCGTATACATGTTGACAAAATGTATACGCAGCAATGTACCTTTCCATTTGATCCATATCATATCATTGAACCTATATTTGTGCAACTATTTTATACAAGTGAGGATCAAGAGAGAAATAAAAACCAAATAAGAGGCTGTGTTGTGCGAATTTTAGGTAAGTTTTGTAGCATTATTCGCGTTTTTGCAATTGATTCGAAAGCCATTGTTCCTATAATGACAGTCCTCCTGACGGATGATTACTGCTAACATGTGTATATGAAAAGCTAGGGGCAATCTACTGCAAAAGACACAAAGGCAAATCTGCTGCAAAATACTTCAAAAATATTTCCCGACTCGGATTGGGTAAAGTTCTTGGAGAAAATATATATATATGGGAAATATTTCAAATTTTTTAATATTCCATTTTCAAAAAATCAGCTTTTTTGTTTTTGTGGCACATCAATGATTTTTGGTACACGTATAGAGAAAAATGTTCTGACTCCGAAACCGTTCGCGATCAAATTTTTGGTTGATGCGCGCAAATGTTATCGAGGTTTTAATTTTGGGCATAAGAAAAAAATCTTAAAATTACGCCGTTTATTATATTGACCAAAAAAGTTGATATATATTTTCCTCCGTAAAATAAGAATATGAATATATTATAATAATCGCGATAAAGTTGCACATCTTCGCGAAATATGAGAAAAATATTTTCACTATATTAATGGCTACACATACCTAACAATTAATTTAAAAATATCTACATAATCTAAACACCATGATCTAAACACCAAGAGATATCAAAATCACACAAGTCCGTGTAGCGGTTTCTAAATCAAAGCGACAACAAAACAAGATATTGAGGAAAAATATTTGTTTTTGGTTCGAAAAAATAATGTCATCATATTTATTTTTTAATTGTATACAAGAAATTTCAGAAAAAAAATGTTGGGGTTATTCTGCTATTTTACCCGAATTTCGCCGAAAATTGATATATATATATATATATATATACGTATACGCCTTGGGGATTATATCAAGACCCTTCCGATAAATCTTAGAATTCTATAAATAGGAATAAATCTTAAAATAAAATAATATTATGAAATATACATTTTAAATTGCGTGTAAATCGCGTAATATTAAAAATCATTTGATGCGCATGCGGTTTCCAGGAAGTACTGAAGTTTATCTTCGAATACATATATATTTTGCGAAATTTCATTTGACGGCTAAGATGTGCCACACGTTACATTATGCCATTACATATGCCATTAACGCGCATCCGATTTCGGTGTGCACCCTAAAAAAAATACATCGATCTATACCATTTCAATGTGGTCCATTGAGAACCATGGATGTGCCAGCACAATCTATTTTTGAGATAAATTGCGTACATCTCTCTTTCGGCTGAAGTTTTTAAAGTTCTCTTTTCGAAAAAGATCAAAATCCGTATGAGGTCATTTATTGAAGCGGAAATGGTACACAGAAAACGCAAATAAATCCGCGATATTTTCAAAAACAAATTTCGTGTTTTTGGAAGGCCAGTTCCCGCCGTTCTAGTAAATGGATTTTCACGAAGAAAATTTGGCCCGAAAAATAGGTTTTTTAGAAATTTGATCGCACAAAAATTCGCACCTTCGGATGAGTATTACTCTGAAGCTGTGCATACTACATACACAAAATACATATCAAATTATGCAGATTCGCGACTACAATAGTCTTATAATCGATTTTTATAAATTCCTGTTTGCGTATTAAAGCTAGAAATAAAATTAAAAAAAACACTCAAAATCGAGCTCCAAAATGTCAGCATCATTTAAAGGTAGATGCAGTTAAAATTTTGAAAAATGATACATAAGGGGCGTAGTCCCCATTTTGTTGGCTTCTAGTTTTATTTTGACACGAAGACCGTGCAATGAGTGGCTTAGTCACGAATCGATAGAGAACATAAAAAAACTGGTTCGCCTCAACCTGTTTTTACACATTTTTATACCATTCACCACACTGTGGTACAGGGTATTATGTCTTTGTACATATGTTTGTAACAGGCAAAAGGAAACGAGATAGACACATGGTTCCTTTTGAGAATATGCATAGAATCACTCTCTGAGTCGATTTATGCATGTCCGTCCGTCCGTCCGTCTGTAGATGTTAAATTGTAAACAAAGTACAGGTCGCATTTATGATCCGATTTGGATGAAATTTGGCACAAGTCACTTATTTGGCCCAAGGACGAACCCTATTGAAATTGGAAAAAATCGGTTCAGATTTAGATATAGCTCCCATATATATATTTAACCGATTTAATGTAAACGGTCCCTATATATCTTTCGATTTGCACGAATTTTGGCACAGCGTACTGAATTAGGTCCAGAATGATGTGTGCCAAGTTTCGAGAAAATCGGTTCAGATTAAGATATAGCTCCCATATATAGGTTCGTCCGATTTAAGGTAAATGGGGCACCAAAGTCCTTCTATATCCTTCGATTTGCATGAAATTTGGCACAGCGTACTGAATTAGGTCCAGAATGATGTGTGCCAAGTTTCGAGAAAATCGGTTCAGATTTAGATATAGCTCACATATATAGTTGCGTCCTTTTTAAGGTAAATTGTGCACCAAAGTCTCTATATATCTTTCGATTTGCATGAAATTTGGTATAGAGTACTGAATTAGGTCCAGAATGATGTGTGCCCATATATGGTTCCCATATATAGTTTCGTCCTTTTTAAGGTAAATGGTGCACAAAAGTCCCTATATATCTTTCAATTTGCATGGAATTTGGCAGAGAGTAATGAATTAGGTGTGCTATGTTTCGTGAAAATCGGTTCAGATTTAGATATAGCTCCCATATATAGTTTTTTCCGATTTTATGTAAATGGTGCACCAAAGTTCCTATATACCTTTCGATTTGCATGAAATTTCGCACAGCGTACTGAATTAAGTCTTGAATGATGTGTGCTAAGTTTCGGAAAAAAATGGTTCTGGTTTCGATATCGCTGTCACATATTCATAATATATTCGTCCGATGTTTGTCCGATTAACACGATTTTTTGCACAACATGAATAACGTTATTGCGTTATGTTGAAATTGATGTAGATGCTGTCATAGCTTCCATATGTATTTTGAATGGATGTCTAAATGAAATTAAAATTTTAACAGTGCGGCGAGCATGTATTAATTTTACTATAAGTCGTTTTTCATAAATTTGTCCCATGGTACGAAGTCGACTTTAAATCTGCCCGAATGAAATTAAATTTATCATAGGTTGCAGAAATACTTGCGTATGTTCCTTGGAGGGGATACATATGTACAATATATCCAAAGTGGTGAAGGGTATCATATAGTCGGCCCAGCCCGACTTTACTGCTTTCCTTACTGGTTTTACATTAAAGTAGACACAGCTTCCACCAAAATAAAATTTGGAGGTCAATATCATGAACAGTTTGCAACGACAGATCAATTAACCGAAAACTATTCACTTTTTTCATATACATAAGAAGTTGCCGAGTTATAAAGGGGTGAACCTCCGCTTCAGCTATGTTAAAAAATTGGCAATATTTCCCATATATACATTCGAATTTTTTGACGACTAACGAATTATGAGCTTTCTAAAGCAGATATTATAATTTTTAGTTTTACTGTTTGAGGTTCTAAAAGTCTTATCTACTTTGCTATATTTGAGCTTTTTTAGTTCAAATGATTTTTACAATATTTCTTCATAAAGAAATAAAGCATATTATTTGGTACTTATAGTTGAATTTAAAAGTTTCCTACCCAAGTCATAGAATAACAAGTGAAAAGGCGTTAAGTTCGGCCGGATACCCTCCACCATAGATATACTGACAGACACTATAAATGAAAATATAAGGAACATACCAAAAAGTGGACCTATACCGACATTTCTAAAAGCCGATTATGTAAACCATAATACAACTTTCAGAAATTTTTAATGGATAATTATACCCTCAGCCTTATGGCTAATTTAACACGGTGAAAATGTGCCTCATCGAAATATTGGTTCTAGACCTCATGTTTCTTTGGACCAAATCCGTTTCAGAAAATTTGGATTTCATCCAAACTTTGCCCATCTTATTATTTTTTCCAAACTTAGTTCAAATTCAAAGATGGGGAATATCGGTCCCCTCCTTCTGGAACCTCCACACAGGGGCTAGGTCTAAATGCGGCTATAGTTCATTATCGAACCTTACGTTATAATTTTGTATCTCGCTATCCTCCGCAGGAGAAATGATTACAACAGAGTCCTAGAACCAAACTCAAAACAAAACATTCCCCACTAATAAATATTTGTTTCTTATAAAAACAACAAACTATTTTCCACTAATACAAGAATGTCCCATTAAAATTCCAAGTGAAATCTCAACATCTCTTGAAGATATATCCGATTTATTACATCAGCATCCAAATAACAATTTTTTTCTCGAAATAGTTTTCCAAGGTCTTCGTTATTTTCTAAGTCGGTCTGTGGTCGAAAATAGGAAAGTTTCCAAAAATCAAATTTCATATGTCCACCATTCCAGTAGTCGAAAATCAAGCCCGATGTCAGTAAGAAGGACCTACCTTTAATTCGTGATTTACAAGTCTTCAAGATTGATCACTTTCATTTGTCAGTCGATTGAAAATCACAGAAATTTCAAATTCAGAATGGGGGGTCTCCTTAAGAACATATATTGTAACCTGGCGTAATTTCCTATGTAGATAACCATTGAAAATGTATATTTGAAACGATTGTGAGATCTCCACACACGAAGCATTTAGAAGTTCGAATATTTTTTTGCAACAAATTGTCGAATTGGCTTGAAAAAGTCTGAATCAATATAACTATCATATAATTCACCTAATTCTGGCTTTTCTCGATTTGGTGAGATTCTACGGATTTGTTTCAATATTTCCATTTAATAATTTTAGAAACTGATGTTCTTTACTACTTCGGATGGAAGGATAAACAGAGAGACATAGCTAAATCGACAAAGAATATTATTCTGAATGTATGTACTGTATGGGGTCTCCGCATGACAAATTGTATATACACTCCAACTTACTACTGGTGTAGACATAGTTCCCATAGACATAGGATTGGACGTTTTTAAATTTTTTTAACCGAAGTTTCCCATAAATTTTATTAGCTTCAGAGATTGCCAATCCAGTTTTTTGAGAGTCGAAAACCTACAAATTCTTCTCACTGTCCATCTCCCCTAGCATTTCAGGTTTTGACTAAGTGAAGATATTACTAGCTGACATAGCAACAGTATAAAATTCCTGCTAAATTGTATGAACATCCTATCCACTACATTGCCGTTTCATACCTTATTTTTCATGTAAAGTGTTTTTAATCTGCAAAAGTTAAGGAACCCACCCATTGTAGATATTTTTAAAGCTTAAACTTATTTGAACTTTGTGTAATTTGCCCCTAGTTTCCTTCATATTTTATAGACCTCTCCAATTTCGGTTTCCTACCATAGAACCAGGATCTAAAAATGTGTCATTCATTGACATTTCCATTGCAATTTTTTTATCAGTTTCCTATTACTATCCCCCTCTCCTCGTTTTTTTTACAAACGATCTTACGTTTTCAGAAAACTATAGACGACAAATGGCAAATGACATTTACCAGAAAAGACTATAAACAATTTGCTTCGTCGAACGCCAACTGCCTGCCACTGTTTGTTTAATTTACATTTTATGCGTCAAACGCAGGAAGTATTTGCTTTGGGGGGAGCTCTGGAATGGTAATGCCATTCATGGTTGCATGGCCATTGTCATGGTCATGTGAGACGGGGGAAATTTATGACATTAAGGCCGTTTTGCCATGGTGCACCTGCAACGCATAACAGTTATGGACACACGGCAATTATGTTCATAACGAGAAACATGTATACACATACAAACGTATATATGCTGCTTACACATGTAGTCGTACAATGGACACAATTGTTTTGTCCAGCCAGCATAGGCTGGCTGGTTAACTGGCCGAGGATTATGGAATAGAAACTAAACAACTCTCACATGAATAAGAATTGCAAAAAATTGTTAAAAAAAACTAGAAACTTATTGTGCTAAACATTCACACACAAATATTGCAATTGACATTGTAATGTTGTTGTGGGCCAAGTGGTTTTCCTCGATAAGCATGCGTACGAATTGTTTTATTCATTCAATCAACAATTCTTAAGTTGTTCTCATAAAAAAAAACCGACCATAACTTAGCATATGCACCATTTTCATAAAAATACAAGTTATAATCGCATTATCCGATCCATCTACATTGGTCATTTATTTATTAGAGTATCTCGGTTATGATCACCGCCATTATGGCATTTCATAATCGAGGAGATTTAATCTACGATTTCGTCGATGTGGTCGTCATCGATGTAGTCGTCGTACAAACGACCCGCTCACATGCACCATAAAATCACAGTTAACAATCGTAAACGAAGACAATGTCTAAAATGTGAATTAGTGGTTAAATGCCTGGCTAATAGCTGTAGTTGTTGTCGGATGGATGATTGCCGTTTGTCAGTTGGTGGTCAAGTTCGGGTGGTTGTTTGTTGGGTTCTTGTGATGTCGTAATCGATCGTAAAACATTAAATGTTTGCCATACCAAGGCGCCATCTGTTACAAATGGGAATTGCTTTCCACTGCTGGGTTTCATATTCCTGAAATAATAAAGCATTAGCTGGTTCTTTGGGAATTTTCGTTCAAGGAATTTGTTTGCTTTGGGGATATCCGCGGATTAGAACGCTTTTATAATTGTTGTTCTATCTGAATCTATGCTGACGGGGATCGAAAAAGAAATGAAATATTATTATGGTGTTTCTGAAAACGGCGCTGGAGAACATATGGAAAATTTTACAAAATAAAACAGTTTCGAGGTTTTCAATAACAATTTAAGCAAATATTGTTTTCGTCATTTCAAAATAAAAATTTACTTACTGTATTTTCAATAACAATTTCTTTTGTAATATATTTGAGGCTTAGAATTGTTAACCATTAAAATAATCTTGAACATAGTTTTCCTCACGAAACTATTTTCCCCAAACAGAAAAAAAATCTTCAACCAACTTCTAAATTCTAAATTGAAAAGAAAATTGAAACGAAAAAAGTCATCACCATTTTAGCCGAACTTAATAAGTACCCCTCAGAGTATATCTTCGAGTGTGTCTATGTCATATATGAATGACTTCCAACCACAGAGAGATTTATGCTGACACATCATGGCTTCAGAAATTGACTTCCACGGTAAATAAGCGGCAGCCAAGAAAAAAGAAAAAGCCAATAATTGTGCAGTTGAACGCATTCATTGTAATTTGGCACATACCAAGTTGCCCAGCAGCGGCAGCAACATACAAAGAAAATTGCCGCTAACCAAACAAAATGTGCACATACTCACACACACGCATCTACAACAATTCCAGCTAACCTTTGTAATCCATGGTGGCATGTATCCCACTGTGAATGACTTCTAAACAAAGGTAAGCGGCCGACCAAATGGCCAAACGGCAATTGGCAAAAAATTAAGCAAAAAATAAAACGGAAAAATAAGCTCAGAACAATTTTGAAGGTGTCAAGGTGCCAGAGTGGTTACATTCCCCACAAGTGGTAACCAATGAAATGAGAAAAAACTGAAACAAAAAATTCAACAAGGAATATTTTGGAACAGGGTTGGCTAAGACGAACTAGATAGCCGCTTAAAAAAAGACCAATAGGTCTTTATAAATACATATGGTATATATACATCCCAATTGGTCTATATAAAGACCTATCGTCTCTATACAGACCAATTGGTCTATCTAAATACCTATGGTCTATATTCAACCCAATTGGTGAATATAAAGTCCTATGGTCTCTATACAGACCATATGGTCTATATAAAGACCTATGGTCTCTATACACACCAATTGGTCTATATAAAGACCTATGGTCTCTATACAGACCAATTGGTCTATATAAAGACCTATGGTCTCTATACAGACCAATTGGTCTATATAAAGACCTATGGTCTCTATACAGAGCAATTGGTCTATATAAAGGCCTATGGTCTCTATACAGACCAATTGGTCTATATAAAGACCTGTGGTCTCTATACAGACCAATTGGTCTATATAAAGACCTGTGGTCTCTATACAGACCAAGTGGTCTATATAAAGTCCTATGGTCTCTATACAGACCAATTGGTCTATATAAAGACCTATGGTCTCTATACAGACCAATTGGTCTATATAAAGACCTATGGTCTCTATACAGACCAATTGGTCTATATAAAGACCTATGGTCTCTATACAGACCAATTGGTCTATATAAAGACCTGTGGTCTCTATACAGACCAATTGGTCTCTATACAGACCAATTGGTCTCTATAAAGACCTATGGTCTCTATACAGACCAATTGGTCTATATAAAGACCTATGGTCTCTATACAGACCAATTGGTCTATATAAAGACCTATGGTCTCTATACAGACCAATTGGTCTATATAAAGACCTATGGTCTCTATACAGACCAATTGGTCTATATAAAGACCTATGGTCTCTATACAGACCAATTGGTCTATATAAAGACCTATGGTCTCTATTCAGACCAATTGGTCTATATAAAGACCTATGGTCTCTATACAGACCAATTGGTCTATATAAAGACCTATGGTCTGTATACAGACCAATTGGTCTATATAAAGACCTATGGTCTCTATACAGACCAATTGGTCTATATAAAGACCTATGGTCTCTATACAGACCAATTGGTCTATATAAAGACCTATGGTCTCTATACAGACCAATTGGTCTATATAAAGACCTATGGTCTCTATACAGACCAATTGGTCTATATAAAGACCTATGGTCTCTATACAGACCAATTGGTCTATATAAAGACCTATGGTCTCTATACAGACCAATTGGTCTATATAAAGACCTATGGTCTCTATACAGACCAATTGGTCTATATAAAGACCTATGGTCTATATACAGACCAATTGGTCTATATAAAGACCTATGGTCTCTATACAGACCAATTGGTCTATATAAAGACCTATGGTCTCTATACAGACCAATTGGTCTATATAAAGACCTATGGTCTCTATACAGACCAATTGGTCTATATAAAGACCTATGGTCTCTATACAGACCAATTGGTCTATATAAAGACCTATGGTCTCTATACAGACCAATTGGTCTATATAAAGACCTATGGTCTCTATACAGACCAATTGGTCTATATAAAGACCTATGGTCTCTATACAGACCAATTGGTCTATATAAAGACCTATGGTCTCTATACAGACCAATTGGTCTATATAAAGACCTATGGTCTCTATACAGACCAATTGGTCTATATAAAGACCTATGGTCTCTATACAGACCATTTGGTCTATATAAAGACCTATGGTCTCTATACAGACCAATTGGTCTATATAAAGACCTATGGTCTCTATACAGACCAATTGGTCTATATAAAGTCCTATGGACCTTTATAAATGCCTGAGGTCTCCGCACAGAACGATTGTTATTTATAAAGACCTGTGGTCTCCATACAGATCACTTGGTCTTTATAAAGACCTCTATTCTCTATACAGACCAATTGGCCTTTATAAAGACAAATTGATCTCTATGAGGCAAATGCCTGCTATAGAGTGCTTCCCAAAAATAATGATGAACATCGATCATGTTATCACAGCAACACATTTTTTCGGTTCACTACACTCTCGTTAAAATTGCAGCACATGCCTAGATGGACAGATAGAATGACTAGTTTCAGTCTCTCAAACGGAAAACTGCTGCTGTTACTGATGACGATGATACATATCTAGGAAATAATATTTCTTTGGCCGACAGATGGACAAATGCTTTTGTTGTCCCCTCCAAAAAACAAAATCTCTCGAAAATATTTCGAACGCTAATTTGTTACAAAATAAAATTGAACTGAATCATTTCAAGGTGTTAACGATGTGGCAGCAGCCGCGGCACACTACTGCTATCGGACTGAATGTTTTTTGTTTTTCTATTTTTCTTTCGTTTGGCCATTTTTGGTGAAACAACAACAACACTGATCTGCATACAATGGCCACAAATTACCATACGAGGGTTGACCACTCTGACTTGGCCACAAAACGTAAAACGAAATAAAACAATTGAAAACACTAAAAGCATAGCACTGAGAGTGTTATTCTTGTGCTATTTGTGCTACAGAAAAAGTGCGTCATAAATCATAAAATAGCATAGCAAACATTAGTGGTCACTAGAAACAGGTACCTGTTGTAAACATGGTTGGGTGATGGGCACAGTGGTATGGAAGACTATTAAACGATAGGAGATTAGCTTACATACATTATGACTCGGACGGAAATATATATATATATATATGAGCTCCAACCCGCAAAAACAAAGCTTTCCGTCGGCTGACATAAAGATAAATCAATCCCAATACAATGTTGAATGAAACTGCCACGAGAATCCATCGACTTCGGGCTGCGAAGCTAGCTCTAATATCCTAGTGACGAGCTCTGCTTAAAAAATAAGAAAATTGCGAAACTTTGAATTTTTTTTTGAAATTCGCCTGTTTTTGACCGCATACTAAGTTAACTTATAAGAAAGTTCTTTAAGAAGAAAGTTCCTAGTTCATACGATAGCTATATACTCCCAGAGAAACGTGTCAAAATTTGGAACCGATTGGATTATTACTTTTTGAGTTATGGTGCCCGCCTTGAGAAAAATGCGTTTAAAGTTTAAGAATCGCTCTTGCCATCACTTGATGCTGACACAATAAATCGGCTATATCTTCAAAAGTTCTTGAGATTTTCACTTGAAATTTTGTAGGGACATTCCTGAATGTAGATTCGAATTAAATCCAAAAACTAAATTAAATTTTTTAACACCGAGAATGTGAGGTCCCCTTAATGCTTCAATTTGAGTTCTTGAGTCCTGAACATAAGCTGTTGCGAAAAATAGTCATTTCTCAATTGTAAACAGCAACAATCATCGTTAGAGGTTGAGGCAGCGATTTCACGACAGTAAAAAAAGTAAGTATAAAAAACAAGTATAAAATCGTTAACCCTTCACCAGGTCAGGTGCATTCAAAATTCCTTTAGTTGTTCGGGACATTTACATGGATACTATCTTATGTAAAAAGGTGTTTCTAACAGCCTTCCGGAACCCTCTATACCAAATTGAAATATGCGGCTAAAATCTTCAAAATACCGAAAATGGGATGGTACAGTCCAATGGGAGCTGTACCAAACCTTAAACTGACATATATAATTTTTGGTAGGAAGATTTTGCCACTTGGGCCAATATTGATTATTTTTGGTAGGGAGATAAAAATCCAAAATATTAAATTGCTCCCAAATTGGTTTAAAACATGCCCAAGATGTACCAATATTGAGAATTTTTAGCAGGAAAGTTTACTACCATACTAGTAACCAAAATAACCCTATATAACCCATTTCCAATACCAACCATCCTATGAGTAATACCAATGCCAGAATTTCCATGCAAAATTTCAAAGCTCTATCACAAATATTGTCATCTCTATCGTGCTTACAACAGACATACAGGCAGACGGACAAACAGACAGACAGGCGGACAGAAATCGACATAGAATTTTATTCTGAGGACAGAAGTAGGAAATCTTCCATAGATAACAGAACGAATACGCAATACGTGTTCAACGCAGTCTACTTTCTGATTGGGAAGGCAAGAACCGCAACAGCCTAGCAGGAAAAGTGGGGGAAGCGTGGAGAAGGTGACTGACTCTCAAGAAAATTGTTTGAGGTCATCCAAATAAACCTCCATCGGAGTGAGACGACAACAATGGCTCTGTCGGAAAAATTAATCAAGGGAAATATACACATCGGGCTAATTCTTGAACCTTGTACAGAAGAAAACCTTTGACTATAACAAATAAGGTCTCCGGATGGTCGGGTCTGATATTGCCAACTCTGGAGAGAAGAAAAAACATACATTGTTGTAGTATATTATGAAGATTCTCGGTCAAGTTTTATCTACATAGATTATCTACATAGATATGTGTTAAACTTGCATATTGTGTGTATTAGGTTTAAAAGCTAGCGATCACCGCCGAAATCCATCTATTTCCATAAAAAAATTCTAGACTAATGAGAAAAATTCACCACACCACTATGAGAGTCTAAGCACTAACTCGAATCTTGACATATCATTGTGAGAGAAGGATATTTCTAAATCTACTACAAATTGAATGAAACTGATTTTGTACCAATATTTTAATGTGACACATTTTTGTCGTATCAAATATTATATACCCTCATTAGCATTGTCTGAGATATATATATATATATATATGAGCTCTAACCCGCAAAAACAAAGCTTTCCGTCGGCTGACATAAAGAGAAATCAATGCCAATACAATGTTGAATGAGACTGCCACGAGAATCCATCGACTTCGGGCTGCGAAGCTAGCTCTAATATCCTAGTGACGAGCTCTGCTTAAAAAATAAGAAAATTGCGAAACTTTGAATTTTTTTTTGAAATTCGCCTGTTTTTGACCGCATACTAATTTAACTTATAAGAAAGTTCTTTAAGAAGAAAGTTCCTAGTTCATACGATAGCTATATACTCCCAGAGAAACGTGTCAAAATTTGGAACCAGAACTATCTCTATATAATGAAAGTTGCTGAAACTATCAGAAAAGGTGTTGAAAATCAAAACATGGAATGGATATTTACCTACCATTTAACCTCTGCCTCTGCGTAGTCTTTACACCACCTCTGCGTTGTCTTTATATCTCTGCTTAGTCTTTACGCCACTGCAGGATGGTATCTGCCGGTGAGATTCTACATAACTTACAACATTATTCAAAAAAATTTTCTCTCGGATAGTAAAAACTGCTGCTCCAGATTTTTCAACATTTCTTATTTCAAGCCCACAGTGCATCCCATTTCAAGTACAACCAAATAAATAGAAAAAATCGTCTCAAGGTAAAGATGATTTGGGAATTGTAACAACGAAAGAACGCAACAAACAAGCATTTTATTATGCAAATTGCCAAGAAGGAGAAACAAAACAAAACCACAGAGAGACAGAGAAAACGCAACCAAGTACATAAACCACAAATAGACATACAACAACATACATACAGACAGTCCAACAAACAAACGTACAACATGTACGTATGTGTCCATGGAAAGCGGGTGGTGGCAATGTCGACAAATCTGGACATGGACGGGTTAAAAGACAAATAAACAAGTGCTGATTGACATTCGCATGAGAATGGTTAAATGGCTGGTTGGCTAGCTGGCTGGCTAGATGGTTGGTTAGTTGGAATGGTAAAACACGTGCCTGTGTGGGCCCAACATCAACACACAAGCGTGTTGATAGTTGACTTTGGCAAACAGACAACGGTGGTTCTGCTGCTAAATGCCATCCATAGTGGCTTACACACAACACACGGACACCTTCTAAACGGCACTTGTTAGCCATGGCTGGATTTTGTTCAGTTTGTTAGCATTTAATATAAACCATGTTAGCCTCTGCTGGATCTCTCTGATATCACAGAGTAGGATTTCTAGACACTTGGCACACATATATACTTTGTGTGGCATTTAATGCAAAAGTGGAATTGGATTTTGTCCCACATGCTTAGCATCTCATCTATGCTAACCAGACAGACGGACGGTGAAACATTACAATAGCAGAACATTAGAAATTTGCTAAAATGACAATTCTACATTTCTTCTTCCAACTTTCAACTCTCGCCTGAGAATAAATGTTATTTGGCCATTTGTCCCTCCGCGCCCACACTCTCACACAGAGATTGGAATACCTCTGTATCGTGGTTGCTGTTGTTGCCTAAACACTCCAACTCCATAACTGGCTAAATACAAGACAACAGCTCTTCAAGTCAGGCTAAATAAACAATTTACGGAAATTGTGTGCAAATTGTTTGTTTTGCTGGCTGCACTTTGGGAGAATAACCACACAGTACGCCCACGTGCCCACTATGTTTTGCCAAATCGGTGTCTAAGCATTAAATTGCTTTTACATCCTGCGGCAAAGTCAAGGATCAACATAATGACATTCACTGACTGCACAATCACTAAATAAACAAGAGAAGAAGGTGGAGATTGTGAATGAGTGTGTGTGTGTGTGCATGAGAGTGAGAGTGTAATCTTTTAATTGTTAAATAAGCTTTTATAGTGAAACTCATTGTCATCCACTTGTCATGGAAAATATGAGGCAGAAGGGTTTTATTGTTTTGATACCTTGTTAAACATATGAAAAAACATCTAAATCAAAATAAAGAAGTTAGAATCATTTATAAAAGAAATTGAATATCTGTAGGCTCAAACAGTGACCTACTAGAATGTCGATCATGAAATTTCCTAATAAAATACAGATAAGACTTTTCTTGAACTAATCTATTGATCTAAGAATATTCCTGACTTTTTCCCTAGTTTGAAGGTCTTTATATTGGCCTACTTTTGTCAGAACATTCTTCATGAAGACTTTCATAGTTAGTAAATTATTTCTTCGCCCTGAATATATAGGATTCCCTCGTGAAGCCTCTTAGTATGGTATGATAGGTCTTGTTCATAAACATATATTCTAAGGAAAATTACCTATCAGCCTTTCCATAAAAACAGTTTTTTATAGATAAAAGCTCTCTTTAATATGGAGGTATTTGCTGCTCTCTACTGGTATACATTAAAAATAATATATTTCCGACTATATGATACCATTCACCTCTTTTGGTATATTCTACATATGTCTCCTAACAATGTTCTTTCGAAGGAACATTGACATGAAATTGAAGGAACTTATATATCTGATCTTCATCTATATGTGAACAGACTAACATCAATTCATACACTTGCCATTCTGCAATCTATGCTGAATTTCATATCATTCAGACAGTTTTAGAGTCGTTTGCGTACAATGGGGCAAATTTATGGAAATCGATTTATAGCAAATTTGATATATATGATATATATTCGGTATGCCGCACTGTTCAAAATTTATTCTCAATCAGAGACCCGTTCGAAATACATATGGAAGTTATGTCTTCATATGCATCAATTTCAAACAAAGCCAGTAATGAAAATTGTAAAGTCGGACCGGGTCGACTGTATGATACCCTACACCACTTTGGGTATATTCTACATAGTCTCCTAACAGGCGTCATTTTTTTCGAAAGAACATTGACATGAAATTGAACTTGAATGGGATGAAAATATATATGGGAGCTATATCTAAATCTTAACCTATTTTCACGAAACTTAGCACACATCATTCTAGACTTAATTCAGTGCGCTATACCAAATTTCGTGCAAATCGAAAGATATGTAGGGATCTATGGTCACTATTTATATTAAAGGGGACGAAAATATATATGGGAGCTATATCTAAATCTAAACCGATTTCCACGAAACTTACCACGCATCATTCTAGACTTAATTTAGTACTCTACGCCAAATTTCGTGCAAATCGAAAGATATTTAGGGACTCTGACGCACCATTTACCTTAAATCGGGCGATTTTCACGAAACTTAACACACTTTATTCCAGATTTAATTCAATACGCTGTGCCAAAATTTCGTGCATATCGAGCACTTTCAAGCACTTTCAAAATTCTGAAATTAAGGTAACAAAATTGTTTTCTTATTTTCCTCCTATTCTTATACCATTTGACTTTTCCCAATGTACATAAAATATAACTCATATTTCTTCGACATTGCCATGTTTAATTAAGCCACGTTTTCGGTTACTCCACATCGCTACAAAATACCTATATAAGTCTACACCAATAACAACAACTATGGGAAAAAGCAATTAAGATGTTTTCCCTATTAAATTGGAAAATGTAAACCTTCTTTCGTGCCACACAGCCAGCACATATGAATGGAGGCATGCTATTTCAATAAGAGTAGTTGCCACCCAAATACAAAATGCAACAGCACGATATTCCGATAAATTCCGCATTTCGCAAACAAACAAACGGGCGAACGAATAAAAAAATGAAAAAGGGGGTTGTCCCCACTCACAAGACAAGACTTGGACTCATTACAAAATAATTTACTAGCACACGAAGAGTTTCGCGTATGTGTGAGTTTATTATACAGAGACTATTTACAAGACTCACACACATGTAATATATTGCCTCTTAAGCGTGTAACCACTGGCAAACGCAATAAAAACACATTCTCATTACCTCCCGGCCATAATTTTAATTAATATTTTACACTGCCCGTTTTTTGCACCGAACGACAGTTGAAGCCAGCCCAATCCAAAAACACAGAAACGCTCACTTTGCTACACTCCAAGTTTGACTATCACTCATTCGCCCATTTTTTGGTTTGGCCACCTAAAAGCTATGCTGCCAAAATCTTCGTGAGTTAGTGGCAAACTGACTAGCTGAGTGAGTGAGTGAGTGAGTGAGTGAGTGAGTGACTGAGCGAGTAGTTAAACTGTTTTCTTTGATTTCAGTACGTTTAAGGAGGTTTACGGCGGCGCGTATTTGGATCTCTCCGACAACTGATCGGGGCAGCTGGGTAAGGTTTTTGGTGTTCAGTTCAATTGAAATGGAAATTGTAGTGGAAACATTTTTATGGCCTGTGTGGCAAACAATTTTGGCGCCGAATAAGATGTACTCACTTTTGTCGTAACAACTCGCCAGCCAGCCAGTCAGCCAACCAACCACCATTCACCATTGTACGTACATACACCTGATGTAACTACATGGATCTCACAGCCCAGTTAGAGCAAGCTCACCATGTATTATGTCGCTACAACTTAAGCTATGCACTTGGCAATTATGTCGAGCAAACGTCAGGCAAACGATAAACTTTGTGTCACTTTAATGTTGCACAAAAGTGATTTGTGCGAATAGGCTGTGGTGGCTTTGCAAAACAATTTGAATGCGAAGCTTTGAGCATTTGATGAACGTTGAATGGATGGATGGACGGATGGTTGGATGAAAGAAAGAAAATGCTTCGCATGCTTATTTTATGGCTGCTCCCGAGGATTCCAGTAGTTATTCGGTAGTTAGACCAAATGATCTATGTGGTTCAGTGTTGCAGTTGCACCAGGCAAAAAATGGAAGAATGACTGCTGTGCAGTGACATTTCAACATTCATCAGATTGTCTTATCGCATAGAATTTATGTAAAATATGATGACAACAAAAACCATAGGTTTTATGTTGTTCTTTAGAAGATGAAAAAAACTGATATTCCGTAAAATTCGGACAATGGTTCATTTACACAATAAATCTTCTAAAGAGAAAATTGTCAGTACAGTTTCGGATCCGCCAATTTTAATGGCGCTGAAGCTCCTATCCGCATTTCGGTTTTTGCTTAATTAGATCCTTGTTTTAGCATGACTGAAACAACCTTATTTTAGATATTTTGAAGGTATTACCCAAATTTTTCGATCAAAACGATGGTAGATAATACATTTGAATATATTTAAGGTTATTGGAAATTTGGTTTAGTTTAAAGGGTTATTGGAGAAAATACTATTTTAAAGAAAGGTATAATGTCTATATACCAATTAATTATAAAAAACCGATCTCTGATTATTTACAAAATATATAATACTAAATACTTATTAATAAGAAAAGTTCCATATCTTCGGGAGACCTAGTGAAAGTCTTAAGGGGCCATAAAAAACGGGGATCAATATTGATATTTTTGGTAGTGAGATTAAAGAGCCTATGAGAACACAAAATGTGCTACTAAATTAAAACCCAAAATACAAAATTACAGGTTGAAAAACGTATCCAAAATGCTCAAAATCCGAAATTTGGGGGTTGCCTTTATATGGGGGCTACATCACAACGTGGGCCGATATATGCCATTTACAATACCAAACAGACAGACAGTTGGACATGCGTAAATCGGCATAACATTTTATTCTGATGTACATTCTCCTGAGGGGCCCTGAGATTGCGGAATTTTTTTATAGAATACTCCAAACAGTTCTTGCAAAACATTCTAGAAATATTTTATTCATAGAAAACATCAGTTCTTTTGTATAGATTTAAAGCTCCATCTGTTCACTTTGAAACACAATGTAGCTAGGGGGTGGGTATATTAAGAACCCAAAAGGGCAAATTCGCCTCTACAAAATAACTTATTTGACCTACAAATAAATTATGTGGACTTCAGTGCGTATGATTTACAACCACACGTATACGCCCCAATTTTTTCACATTTTTATACCATCCACCATAGTATGGAGGGTATATTAGTTTTGTTTTTCCGTTTGTAACGCATCGAAATAATCATTTCACTCTAGCCTCTAAACGAATTGATATAGATTGCCAAAATTTGGCATAGGGTCTTTTGTCTGCAGGCAGGTCAAGTTCGAAGATGGGCTTTATCGGTCCACGTTTCGCCCCCTTTTTGGGGTAGTCCCTATATAACCCCCTTTTAATATTAAAATAGTTATCTGATTTGTTCTGCGTTTTGGGTTGGATTCTAATACTTTTTTGCAATCATTCTACCTGCGGAGGATATCGAGATAAAAAAAATTAGAACGTGAGGTTCGAGAATGAACTATATAAAACCTGTGGTTATGGCCTTATATAACTGTAACCTCTAAATTGCAGTATTTTGGGGATGTTCCATCCTACCGTGCGTCGTCAATATCGGTCCACTTTTTGGTGTGTTTAGGAAAAATATCCATCATTATTTCTGAAATTAGTAATTTAATGTATATCGACAGGCATTCAGGAATATCATCGATATAATGATAATTCCTGAACGGAAGAATTGAGATACATAACTAAAATATTGGGTGCGAAATTGACATATATCGGTCACTAATTAGGCATAGCCCTCATATAATGATAGCCACAAATATTCGCTAATTCCTACACTATGTTTGTAGAATTATAGGTACGGGTTCATCTTTTGGTATTTTTCCATATACAGGGCGAGATGAAAAAACTGCAACCAACTTCAGACTGCTGTCATTTCTAAGCCACTCGTCCGAAAGCTGTTAAAATTTTTCCAGTGACAGGTCATTATATTGTTTACAAGCGTACATAAGCATTTTGGTAAGAATTTTCCAGAAAAAAGTTATTCGTGATGGAACAGAAAGAAAATAGACTGAAAAGAGCATGGTCGTAAGTGATGAACTGCTGAATTTTCTTCGATGAGAAAACAATCGTTGTGCAGCAGTTTTAAACAAACAAAATGATCTTGTTTACTTGCCAAAGAGGTCAGCTGAAAATGTGAACCTTCGGTTGGCCACCAAAACTCAAGCGCCGGCAATGGTGATGTTGTAAACCGCCATAACAGCCGATAGTAGCTCTTCGCTCGTATTGGAGGGTGTATTAAAGCCTGGAGGGTGTATTAAAGCTTTGGGCACGCAAACATTTTGGCCGCAGACATTGGACATTCCAACAGAACTCAGCACCATCGCACTCAGCACGCGCCACCCAAGAATGGTTACAAAATGAGGTTCGTCGCTTCATTTCCAGCGGACAATGGCCACCAACATCTCCTGATACTAATCCGTTGGACTATTGTTTCTGGAGTATTTTGGAAAGCATGGTTGGCACTAAAAAATACCAAAGTGTCGATCACCTCAAGCAAGCGCTTTGCCGGGAATGGGCCAAATCGGACAGCGTGTGATGGTTTCATTGGCCGTTTGAAGGCCATAATTCGCGCCAAAGGTGACCAATTCGAACAAATCTAAACTTATTCTAAAATTTGACGATGACGATTTGACGATGAAATTTCGGTTATAAGATAAGGTCCCCAATGACAAGAAATATTTATTGGTATCGGATTCCTATGAAATAATTACCATAAATATATTTCATTATGCCAAACACGTTAGTAACATTTCTCTGTGGGAGGCAGATATTAATTTCTAAATTTTCAACCCGATTTCCGGATAGTGAACCCGATCTTTGTACCGGTTTGGCGACTTGGTGAAAAGGCTTCTTTTTCGAAAATCTAATAAGAATTTCGTTCAACAAAAGTATATATGGGTTCAAAAGGGACACTCTCAGTCATAAGCATTCTTATACAAGTATTCGCAGCTTCATGCTACGGATCTGCTTAAACCACATACGAAACAAAAAGTTTGTCTATGTCTATAAAAAACCAAGCCGGCTTCGGCCAATCCTATTCATTCGAAGAACCATCTCATTACCATAAATGGATTCAAAAATATATACGCAAATGCGCACTTCTAATAAGTTTTTTAAAAACATAGTTCGTATAACTTTCGCTCACATGTGTGTTCCACTATGGCCAACAAATAAATTATTTTGGACGACAGTGCGTATAATTTACAACCCCACTTATACGCCACAATGGCAGAAACGATTAGATTTTAAAAGTTTTTTAATATTAGGTTAGGGAAAAAGAAATCCACAAAAAATCGGAGAAATGATCGAAGTTGACCGGCATGTTAGAAGTCGTAACATCATCTCAAGAGCTAAAAATCGACCATAACACTGTATTAAACCATTTACACAAAGCTCGATATTTAGGTGCCACACCAATTAACAGAAAAAATAGGAAGGATAGAATTTCCACCTGCGAAGCCATGGCCAAAAGGAATGAGATAGACCCATTACTTAAACAGATGGTGACTGGAGATGAAAAATCTATCACATACGATAACTCCGTGCGAAAACGATCGCGGTCAAAGAGCGATGAAGCACCTCAAACGGTGACGAAACCAGGGCTAACGGCCAGTAAGATTCTGCTATGCATTTGGTGGGACTGGAAAGGGATTATTTATTATGAGTTACTTTCATATGGCCAAACGCTAAAGGGAGGATTGTGAAAATCGACTACTATAGTTTTTGCAAATAGAGAGCAGGACTTCTGTGAGAGAGGCATTATGAAGTTACCTTTAAAATGGAAACAAATCATACAACAAAACTATACATATTTCCACCAAATCGGCATTATGAAGTTACCTTTAAAATGGAAAGAAATCATACAACAAAACTATACATATTTCCACCAAATCGGACACCCCAAAGCATGTTAAATAAAGTCTTATATTTCATATAAAAAACCAGTAAGGAAAGTAGTAAAGTCGGACTGGGCCGACTATATGATACCCTTCACCACTTTGGGGATAATCTACATATATGTATCTTTACAGATGTCGTCTTTTCGAAGGAACATTGAAATGTAATTGAAAGAACCTTAAAATGTGATCTTTATCTCTAAGTAAACCGACTAACATCAATCCTTACACATGCCATTCTGCAATCTATTCCATACTTTGTAAATAGATTTTAAGCAAACTTTACGCACGCTATTTAGTATGCTTCCCTATTTAAAATGTTATATCAGTCAGGCACCCATTGATTATTTGGTTTACAATCAACATGAATAGGTCGAAATTATATATGGAAGCTATGCTATATCTAAATCTGAACCGATTTCAACAAAACTTGCCCGAGATTAATTTATATTAATTTCAGGACGTTTTGCCAATCGGCCTAGCTATGAGTTTTTAGTACACCATTTACTTAAAATCGGACGAAAGTATCTATAAGAGCTATATGTAAATCTGAACCAATTTCAAGAAAACTTGACACACGAAAGGTTATAGTAACTTCAATACATTGTACAAAATTGTGTGCGGGTCGGACAATCTTTGGGTCTTTAGTGCACAATTACATTAAATCCGAAGAAAATATATATTGGAGCTATATCTAAATCTGAACCGATTTCGAATGATATATAGGAACATTGGTGCACCATTTACCTTAAATCGGACGAAACTATATATGGGAGCTATATCTAAATCTGAACCGATTTTCTTGCAACTTGGCACACATCATTCTGGACATTATATAGTACTCTAAGCCAAATTTCGTGAAAATCTAATGATATATAGGGACTTTGGTGAACCATTTACCTTAAATCGGACGAAACTATATATGGGAGCTATATATAAATCTGAACCGATTTTCTCGAAACATAGCATACATCATTCCAGACTTAATTCAGTACGCTATGCCAAATTTTATGCAAATCGAAAGGTATATAGGGACTTTGGTGCACCATTTACCTTAAATCAGACGAAACTATATATGGGAGCTATATCTAAATCTGAACCGATTTTCATGCAACTTGGCACACATCATTCTGGACCTTATATAGTACTGGACCTTATATAGGACAGGGCATGTCTCGATATACAGTGTAAATCTCATTAAGATCTGTTCAGCGGTTTTGGCGTGTATAGGCCCGTAGCTGCCCCTGATAAAGTTGTCAAGCATATTCCAATGATCAATTAATAAGCAACCTACATGCAGCTGCAATATATACTAATTTTAATTCTAAAATTAGAAAAAACTTTGGACTTTAATATGCTCGAATTAACACGAAATATTGTCTTT
Source organism: Musca vetustissima (assembly GCF_032173495.1). Taxonomy (NCBI): domain Eukaryota; kingdom Metazoa; phylum Arthropoda; class Insecta; order Diptera; family Muscidae; genus Musca; species Musca vetustissima. Next base: position 92,236 of record NW_026887333.1, read on the forward strand.
TTTTTTTTTTTTTTGAAACTAAAACATACCTTTAATAACTTTTATCAATTTTACACAATTGTTATGTCCATGAAAACAGATAATGACACGTAATAACCAAAATTATTATTTTGCAAAATATATATGGGAGCTATATCTAAATCTGAACCGATTTTTCCCAATTTCAATAGGGTTCGTCCTTGGGTCAAATAAGTGACTTGTGCCAAATTTCATCCAAATCGGATGATAAATGCGACCTGACTTTGTTTACAATTTAACATCTACAGACGGACGGACATGCGTAAATCGACTCAGAAAGTAATTCTATGCATTTTCTCAAAAGGAACCATGTGTCTACCTCGTTTCCTTTTGCCTGTTACAAACATATGCACAAAGACATAATACCCTGTACCACAGTGTGGTGAAGGTTATAATAATGGATTTCTTTTTCCCCAATCTAATATATCGACAAAAAATTAGGCACTGTCTTACTGTTTTCGTTAAACATTATATAATAACAGTTAATACCTGTCGAAATATGAACTGAAAATTGTAAAAAGTTACATTATTTGACGCATATATACACCCATGTCAACATCGAAGGACCTTCGGAAGTCCAACAAATAAGGGAAAACTGTCAATGAGTTAATGTATGATCTAAACTTTCACCTCTTTGGTCAGTACACAGCTAGAAGATATGTGTTTTCATTCCGAAAATAATCTCCAATGGATGCAGAGGAAATGAAGGTCAATTTATTATAATTTCCAATCTGCTTAATTGAAAGTGGCCATATTCAGTGAATTTTTATTTCCAATTATCCGAGTTATTCAACATTGCCTTTAATCGAAGTTGGAAATTTAAAAAAAAAATCGGTTCAATAAATCTAGTATTGAAATATCAGGAATAAATCTAACTTTTTGAAACATTTCGAAATGACATCTGCCTACATTTTATCCCATTCATCAATTTCGGTTCCATCACTGAAATTGAGATTGGATTGTAATTAACGGATTTGATTTCATCACTCTGTTTGCCTAACTCACTAAATTGTTTGCGCTAGTTAGCTTTCAGATTGATTCTGTTCACACTTATCACTTCTACCTCTATTGCTCTCCTTTTTTCTACCGGGAGTAAAGAAATGAATAATTTGGCCATGAAGTTGAATAACTTCTAACAATAATCCACCTCGAATCCTGGAAAGAACTTTTTATTTATTATTTGAGACCTCCGTCTATCGCTCTTTAAAATACCTAAAGGACTTTCAGTCATTCTCTGTTAATATAAAAATCGTTGCATGGTCGCCTATCGAACAATAAAATCCCTATTATTTAATCCATCTGTATTACTCATATTTTTGTTTCATTGTTTGTTGTTGTTTCTTTTTTTGTTTTCCAAAATATAACTCTTCGATTTGTCATAAATAAACATTTAAGTTATGATTCCTTATTTCACAGTTTTTTTTTTTTTTTTTTTTTTTTTGGGATAATAGCATCATCATTACACAGCTATTTGTCTGGTGTTGCTGTTGTTACTGCCGGCTATGTGTGTGTATGGGGAACATTTTAAGTGAAACCTTAAAACGTGAATGTGGCAACTAACCACTGACAAATCGCTGAAAAATAGTCACCGCAACATAACACACGACCAAACAACTGTTACGCCAAAGCAAAAAAACAACAACAAATACCCTCAACTCATCGGGTCAGACGGCAAGAGAGGTACAACAGCCACGACTTATAAGGGCATTCTTTTCATTTCAGTTTTATTTTGGTTTCGTTTTTTTTTGCAAAAAGGGACCGTCTGTCGGTCTGTCTGGCCTGTTTACTTTCGATTGCTGTGCAATCGGACTAACAACAAAAAATTGCTCAGATTGTTTGTCTTTCATTTCCTTAACACAAAAAAATCCATGTATGTCACTACTGCCACAATAAAATAACAAAAACAATACAACAAAAGCAACTGCAGCCACAGCATTAACAATTGCCAACTGCTACCATATGGTACTCGAAATAAAATGTATGAATGTTTTTTTTTTTTAATTTCTGTGTTACCTTTTATTCGTGCCTTAGGAATATTCTAAGTTAGTCAGAGCAGTTTGTGACACTTCGTGACATTCGAAAGTCAAATTATTTGTATATATATCCCAAGCTTTTCCAAATTTCCGGATCTAATTATTGTCTTATTAAACAACTAAACAACCAACGTTGAACTGAAAATTATTTTTTAAGTCAAAATGAATTTATTCCATGGCATGTAGTTAGCTTAAACAACAAATTTTAAAATTAAACAAAAAAAATATATTAAATTAATTATGTCTTTATTAATTAATTATATTATTCTTAGTTTTCAGTATCAAAATTTTATGAGCCTAGCAATATACCACCTTTTGTCCCTCTGTTCCTATTATCGTTATAGTTTTCTGTTTCCAATTTGAATAATTATGTGTATAAAAAATACTTGACCAGACCTCCTAAGACACTGCGTATGAGTTGCACCAACATGTATACGCCACCATGGTCTATAAATCATTTACCTGGGGATCAGTGTGTATAGATTTAAGCACAAAGAAAACGTAGCGGTGAACAAAATATATTTTTAATGGTAGTTATTCAATATCAACAATTTAAGGAAATATTTAACTGTTTTCAAAAGAGATAGCACTTGCATACTAATGATATATGTCCCTTACGGAAAAATACGTATTTCGCCATAGAAATTGCCTGCGTATTCCCCTTATTATTTATATCTCCTCCTAAATCCTTGAATTGGACAAAATACCTTTTTAATGCTAGTTATTCAATATCAGCTTATATCAGTAATTTAAGGAAATATTTAACTGTTTAACTGTCAAAAACTCAAATTAAAGAAAATCAGGTTGTTCGCCCGGCCAAACTTTTTATACGGGGGCTCCTAGGAGAAACTCATGTTATGATAGGATAGATGAATACCTTATAGGGGTTTAGCGTTTTATGGGGCTATACAATATACTTATCATTTTGGGCAGTGAAATTTAACATCCAATGATAATACAAATTTCAGCCAATTCGGTAACGTGTCCAGAATTCCTAAAATACCGATTTGGGTCAATATAATTTTGAGTACAGAGATTAAGGGTTACCATTATAGGGGGCAAACCCGTAACTTGGGTCAATATCAATCATTTTTTGTTACGGACAAATGATTGATATTGTTACGAACAAAGCGAATTCCGTTAAAAACGAATGTAAATGCCGAATATTGGAACATCCCAGGAGTAATAGCCAGGCTGTGCAAAATTTGCGAGCTCTATCTTAATTATAACGATCTTTATCGTGATTTCAACAGACGCATATGTATGTATAAATCGAAATAGAATTTAATTCTGATCAAGAATATATATAATTTATGGAGGTCTCCGGTGAATATTTCGGGGTGTTGCAAACGGAATTCTAGCAATTTTGGGTTAATTTTACATAGCGTATTGAATTGAGTCTAGAGTAAAATTTGTTGAAATCGGTCCGGATTTAGATATATCTCCCATATATATTTTCTTCTCATTTTATGCAAATGGTGCATCGAGGGGCCTATGTTTGTCCACTTTACATGAAATATTGCATAGCGTATTGGATTGAAATCGGTTCAGGTTTAGATATAACTTCCATATATAATTCCATCCGATTTCATCTAAATGGTGTACCAAATAACTAAAGTTTGTCGATTAGGACGAATTTGTACACAACGAACCTAATTGAACATATAATAATAGAAAAACATTGCTGAATAGAGCTGTTCAATAGAACACATGCTGAATTGTATTTTTTTGTATGGATCAAAAAAACTTTGCTGAATAGTTTTTGATAAGAAAAACATTGTTGGCTTGTGTTTATCCATAGTAAAACATAGTTGACGCCTGGTTTTATACCCCTCACCACGCTGTGGTATAACAGGCAAAAGGAAACGAGATAGACCCATGGTTCCTTTTGAGAATATGCAAAGAATCACATTCTGAGGCGATTTATGCATGTCCGTCCTGTAAATGTTAATGTTAACTTGTAAACAAAGTACAGGTCGCATTTATCATCCGATTTGGATGAAATTTGGCACAGCTCATTTGTTTGGCCCAAGAACCAAGAACCGAACCGTATTGAAATTGGGAAAAATCGGTTAGATATAGCTCCCATATATATTTTCGTCCGATTTAAGGTAAATGGTGCGCCAAAGTCCCTAAATATCTTTCGATTCGCACGAAATTTGACATAGCCTACTGAATTTGGCCTAGAATGTCGTACGTGAAGTTTCGTGAAAATCGGTTCAGATTTAAATATAGCTCCAATATATATTTTCGTTCGATTTAAGGTAAATGGTGCGCCAAAGTCCCAAAATATCTTTCGATTTGCACGAAATTTAGCATAGCGTAATGAATTAAATTTAGAATACATTTTCGTCCCATATACATTTTTGTTCAATTTAATGTAAATTGTGAACCAAAGACCCTATATATCTTTCGATTTGCACGGAATTCTGTACAGCGCACTGAATTAAGGGAACCCCCCCATTCTCGATTTTTTATTTTTAAGATTTTAAATGGGCTGGTAAATGAATACCAATGCTTGTTAAGGTTTGTAACTTGGCACATATATATTTGAAGATTTAAAAAGGAAGAAAAATAATTTACAAAAATTTGTTGTTGTTGTTTTTTGGGTGCAAAGAAAAGTCCACATTTTCGATGGCGGGCATGATAATTCCTCACTGGAACATCGGAATCCGAAAATTCCAACTGTGTTAGAAAGAGGACATGTCGTATGAACTAGGATTATTGACTTCGCTCTAAAATTAACAAAATGGTGGACCTTTGAAATTTTTTTTGTGGAAAATCGGCGATTTTTTACCAAAAACCATGTTAAAAAATAAGGAAGATCTTCACCGATTGGCTCTATCCTAGTTCATACGAGAGCTATACACTCTCAGAGAAACGCTGCAAAATTTGGAACCGATTGGATTATTGGTTTTTGAGTTATCGTGCCCGCCATTCACAAAAAAATGTTTAGAGTAAAACGCGTTTAAAGTTTGAGAAGCCCTTTAGCCGTCACTTAATGTTGATACAATAAATCGGATATATCTTCAAGACTTCTTGAGATTTTCACTTGAAATTTTGTAGAGACATTCCTTAATCAGTGTAGATTCGAATTATATCAACAAAAATTTTGACACCGAGAATGGGGGGGGTCCCCTTAAGTCTTAAATAATGTGTGTTAAATTTCGTGAATATCGGTTCAGTTTTAGATATACCTCCTATATACATTTTCGTCTGATTTAAAGTCAATGACATGACAATTTCATGTCAATGTTCATTGGAAAAGGCGACGTCTGTTAGGAGACTATGTATGTAGAATATACCCAAAGTGGTGAAGGGTGTCATATAGTCGGCCCAGTCCGACTTTCCTTACTGGTTCATTGCTGAATTAGATATTTCTACTGATAAACCTTGCTGAATTGTGGTTTGTGTTAGAAACAAAAAATTTAATTGTGTTTTTCTATATAAAAACGTACCTGAATAGTGTTTTTCAGCAGAAAAGTTTTGCTGAATTGTATTTTTCTATGAAAAAAAAACTTTGCTGAATAGTGTTTTTGTTAAGAAACAAATTGTTATGTTTTATCCAAGAAAAAACATAGTTGTCGTCTATTTTTCACAAAATTAATTTGCTGAATACGGATTTTTATAGGAAAAATTAGCTGAATTGTGATTTTCGTCAAAAAACTGTTGTTGAATTCTATTGTTTTCATAGAATTGTTTTTGCTAAATTGTCTGCCCGATTGACATGCAATTTTTCATAGATTTCAGAATGGTGGTTGATTTAAATTGGTTAAAATATCTATCTATATCAAATATAAAATTTTGTGCGATTCGGTTTTAATGGCCTTTCAAAGAAGATATGTACCCAAAGTGGTCAAGGTACCATCTTTTTATCTTTTTTGAGAATTAAATTGATTGAAAAACTTGTCCAGGTCTCCAAAATACCGAATAGTCGAATTTGTTTGAAACATGTGGCCAAACTCCCCACATAATGGGATGCAGCGTTATATGGGGGCTACCTAAAAATTGGACCATAGTGGGAGGTATATAAGTACTGGACGAGCCCAAAAGCTTAAAAATACCAAATACCCAAAACCTCAAAATACCGAAATTTTGTGGTGCCCTTATTTGGGGCCACAAAATAAAGTGGACCAATATATCTCATGTAGCAATGTATGTGACAAATTTCAAAGCTCTATATTAAATATTGCGAGCTCTGTGGTCAACATAGCATTTTATTTTGATCAATAATAAATACACGGAGTCTCAGTTGAATATTTCAAAGTGGAGTGTATACAATTTGCAATGAGTTCTATTCATTCTACTGCCATCTATTACCTAGTGAAATTGGACCGATTGAAGGACGAAATCACCATCCTATGAAACCTACGCTATTATGGAAGATTAAGGGCTGCAAAGATCATCCCTCTTTAATCTATATTTATACTAATATATTTAAATAATCTTAAGGTAAATCAAATTCGCCCTCAGCCGTACTACCTAAAACCCTTTATTGTTATTATAGTGTTGTTTTTGGATTTTTTTTAACTTACCATGAAAACCATTAAATTGTAAAACAGCTTACAAAATAATGATTGCTGCCGCCTGTTGCCCGATTTCTATGAGCTGTTGGTGTTGTTGTCGTTGTTGAACTGATTTTGATGATGAAGACAATTGAAGATTTCGGCTGTTTGTTGTTGCTGCTGATGACGATAATGATGAGGAGGACGATGACGACGATGATGATGATGATTGCGATGGTCTTTGTATTTAGTGGTAATTGTAGTGACAATAAAGTCTCGTCAACGGTTGTGATGGCTAAGGCAACTGTAACTGTAACAAATGTTGTTGGCAATTCTTTAGTTGTTGTTGCTGCTGATTTTGTTGTTGTCTTTATTATTGGGAAAAAACTGCCGCACTGCATGCTACTCTTTACTCTATGGCCTAAAGGCTAGAGAGCTAGAGAGAATGGTAGGGATGAATAGGTTTTTTGTGTGGCACGTATACGAACAACGTGGCTTTTGTTGGTTGTTGTTGGAGTTGTTGCATTTAATGCAATGACAACTGTTGAATGAACACTTTCCTTATTGTTGTTGGGGTTTTGAAGTTGGCTGGGTTGGTTAGTCGGTTGGTTGGTTACAATAACTTATGTTGCCTTACTTTTTAGTTTAGTTTCGATTTTTTTCTTAATTTCTTAAGGTTTTTTGTTGGCTAACAATCCAACCAAAAAAATATATATTTTATATGTTAGCTATTGTTACACATATTTATGTTGCAAGACACTTCGAACAAAAAAATTATAACAGTTGCACTTTTATCAAAATATTTTTTTCGTATTACTTTTTGTTGTTGTTTTTGTTTGTATTTCTGCGGGAGGAACAATTTCAAAGACTTCCATTTGAAGAAAGAAGAAAGAAATCACCGACGCAGCACCATGGATGGACGTGTGTACATATCACAAGACAGCCTTCCACACACACCTTCCTATCAAACACTGGAAAGAGATAACAACAAACCCCAAAAACACATCAGTTAAAAATTGTGTAAAACTTTTAAATCATTTTTGAATCACAAAAAAAAAAAATTGGCATGATTTGTAAGTGGAAACATTTTTGCTAGGCCTTATGCGAATCATTTTGGCGTATGTGCCACACATGCGCTTGTGTGGCTGTTGCGGCTGCTGTTGGTTTGCACTGCGCTGGCGTTTATAATGCGTGACGACGTTCAAGTAGGGCGGCGGCGGCGGCACTGATGGCAACAACCGCCACCACAATAATTCTTTATAAAAATAGTTTATGGTTATGCTATTGTTGTTGTTGCTGCTGCCGATGTTGCTATTTTATTTCGGTTGATAGGGTAGTAGCTTCACGTCTTTTTTGGTTCGTATGCACGTCTTACCTTTAAAAGATCCATAAACATAAAATTTATGAAGCAGAAAGCTTACGCGCTACTTGTTGTACTATTGCGCTGTGTTGCATAGGCGTTTTTATCTATGCTCCGTGCAAAACTTCCCAATTTACCGCAGCGAAAATATAATATATTTCCCGTTTGTTTTTTTTTCGTAACGATGTTTTTTTCTTTTCTACATAATTATTTATTTTTGTTATTAAATTTTATGTGTCTGATAGACACACTTTGAAAAAAAAAAGAAATAGCAAAGAACACTTGATTATTTTTTATGAACTTGAAAATTTCTTAACAGACAAGTAGACGCTTGGAAGCTCAATTCATGAAAATTCAAAGAATAATTGTTACAAACGATAACTTAAAAATATTGGTTAATAACATCTAGGCATACAATTCGGGGAATATAAAAACTAAACAGGAAAATCGTTCAAAATAATACCAATAAGGAAAGTAACAAAGTGGGCCGGAGCCCACTCAAATCTCAAACGAACACCCGTTGATTATTTGGTGCAAAGTTTAATGCCCCTTTTACATAAAATCAAACGAATATACACATATTTGGGCGCTATATCTAAATCTGAACCGATTTCAATGAAACTTAGCACACATCATTCTAGAATCATTTTAATAAGCTATGCACAACTTCGTGTAAATTGCTAGAAAGATGGGGGCTTTGGTGCACCATTTGTGATGTGTGTGATCCGATTACAATGAAATGAAACACACTCTATCCTAGACTCAATTCCATACGCTATGCCAAATTTTGTCTCAATAGGACGAACCATGAAAATTTGGTGCACAATAAATCGGACGAAAATATAGATGGAGCTATATCTAAATTTGAACCGATTTTCACCAATTTCAGTAGGGGTTAAACTTGGGACAAATAAAGCTAATTTATTTGTCCCAAGTTCAACCCCTACTGTATGTAAAGTAAAGTTGTCCCAAGTTTAACCTTATTCGAATAATAAATGCGACCTGTACTTTCTTTACAATTTAGGATGGACGAACAGACTGACATGCATAAATAGAGTCAGAAAGAATATGCATAGCATATTTTTAAAAGGAACCATTGGTCTATCTCGTTTCCTTTTGCCTGTTATAAACATATGCACAAAAACATATCATAGTGTGGCGAAGGGTAAACTATAGTACAGCAAAATGACTGAATGATTGAAAGCACTAGAGACTAAATTCTTCGGGATATTACGGACAACGGCATACCTAAATATTCGGTATTATAAGGATTTTTGACACGTTTTTCAACTGAATTGGCTGTAATTTGCTTTGGTTCTTCCTTATTCCTACACAAAATGGTCAACGTCTGTTTATGGTTCTATAACTCCTATACTACCATCTAATTTTCGGATTTTGAGGACTTTAGCCGCATTTCACCACCCATGTGGCTGTAATATGGTATAACGGGTAATAGAACCTACGCATTGTCAGCATTTTGAACGGTTTTGCTTAATTTTTCCACTGTATTGGCTGATTTGGTTTTGATATAATCCCCACATAAAGTTTAAAAAATTGGATAGAAGTCATGTTAACATGACTTAATAGGACAAACATGTGTCTAACTAAAATATCAACAATATGCATCATCTTAGTTTAGACCCCATGTTTAAAATATCATGCGAATGGAGTATTCGATTTGATCGAAATATTGCACAACATAATATTTGTCAGAAGGTCGGGCCGATCGGGACACACCTTCTGACACCAAAAATCGAACAGAGTGCCAAACATTAATAGCTTCTGGGGAGAATATCCCTAACAAAAAACTAAGGGAATTTATGAGGATCAGTGGCGAGATCCGAAACTGTAGTCTTCCCTGCCTAACCCCTTGTTGGACAATGCAATACTTCCCCACTTATAAAAAGCTTTTTTATAAAAACAATAAACTGGGATTACCACTGACTATTTTGCAAAAACAAAATACAAATGGTATCCCAAATAACCCGCCAACACTACTGATTTGGGAGGGTATCCGACGTTTCTAACGTATGTATTTGGAAATGTATGACATTTACTTCACTATTTCCGACGGACCATCTCTGGTCCGGAATAGTTTATTCGCATGATATTATAAAATTTATTATCATCAAAAATTTGATCATTTTGTGTGGGAGGTACCAAAATAAGTCCCAAATTCGATCTACGATTGAAAAAAATATTACGATGTGCACATTTTGTATTAACTGGGACATTCCGATTGTTATTGGTTTAAGAAAATTTCAAAATGGGAAAAAGAGTGGGTCAACAAGTCCCATCTTCAAACATTAGACATGCTTGTTAGCATGTGCAATGTTTGATTTAAACCGTTATTAAAAAATAATTTTTTACCACAATTTTGACCATTTTGTGGGGGTGATAACAGAAGGAGAGAACCGATGTTCTCCACCTTCGAACTTCATTTGTGTTTTAAAAAAGAAATATTACGATGTGCAAAGGCAGGCAGATAGAGGGACGGACGGACATTTGTAAATCGACTCCATATTGTGTGATTGGTCCAATATATTTCGATGAATACAAAAAATTAAAGACAATTTGAGGCGAATTTGGCAGAGCATAAAAGAGAGAGGGTCATTAATCTGATATCAACTGTATTGAGAGTCTACAGATTGATGTAATGTTTCCTTTTCCACACAAGAGAATGCAAATATGGTGCAAGCTACGCTGGAAGCTTAAGAGCATATTCGGCCCGTCCGAGATACAGCTTGCTGATTTTTCATTCTTTGGCGTCATTGATTCAATTAATTCATGAACATTTTATACGTTGGTAGTCTGTCTATAATAAAACACTCACTCACAAGCATCTCGATTATCTAAAATACTGAACCAAAATTTTCATTTTTATACCCTACATCATAATGTAAAGTGCATATTAAATTTTTTGTTCCGTTTGCAAGTTAGTACGTTTTGTGGCAAGTTTTTCTATCGAAGCAAATCTTGCTACCGAAAACGATTAATATTTATCAACTTTTTAGGATAGCCTTCATCTAACGGTGCCCCTATAATTCGGTATTTTAGAGAGTTTGCCGTGTTTTAAAACCGAATTGAAATCAATCTCTTATTGCGATATTGTTTCATGTTAGAGCCGTACCACACATTATTCAGTATTTTAATGGTTTTGGGCACATTTTTAAAGTAGGAAAGTAGTAAAGTCGGACTGGGCCGACTATATGATACCCTTCACCACTATGGGTATATTCTACATATGTATCCTAAAAGACGTAGCCTTTTTGAAGGAACTTTGACATGAAATTGAATGAACTTAAATATGTGATTTTTATCTATATCTAATCCGACTAACACCAATCCCTACACATGTCATTCTTCAACCTATGCTAAATCGATTTAAAGCAAAATTGGCACTCGCTATTCGGTATGCTGCACTGTTTAAAATTGAATCTTAATCATACACCATTGATTATTGGGGGTAGAGTTAACATGAATAAGTCGAAATTATATATGGAAGTGCAACATTACATTAAAATCGGACGAAAATATATATAGTACGCTATACCAAAATCCGTGCAAATCGAGAGATATACAGGGACTTTGGTGTACCAACTACCATAAATCGGACGAAAATATATATGGGAGATATATCTAAATCTGAATCGTTTTCATGAAATTTAGCACATATCATTCTAGGCTTAATTCAGTATGATATACCAAAATTCGTGCAAAACAAAGGATTTGCAGAACTTTGGTGCACCATTTACCTAAAATCGGGCGAAACTATATATGGGAGCTATATCTAAATCTGAACCGATTTTCAGGAAACTTAGCACACGTCATTCCAGACTTAATTCAGTACGCTATACCAAAATTCGTGCAAATCAAAGAATTTGCAGAACTTTGGTGCACCATTTACCTAAAATCGGGCGAAACTATATATGGGAGCGATATCTATATCTGAATCGATTTTCATGAAGCTTAGCACACGTCATTCTATGCCAATATTCGTGCAAATCGAAAGATTTTCAGGGGCTTCGGTGCACCATTTACCTAAAATCGGGCGAGCTATATCTAAATCAGAACCGATTTTCACGAAACTTAGCACACATCATGCTAGACTTAATTCAAAACGCTAAGCCAAAATTTGTGCAAATCGAATGATATTCAGAGACTTTGGAGCACCATTAACCTAAAATTCGGAGCTATATCTAAATCTGAACCGATTTTCAGGAAACTTAACACACATCATTCTAGACCTAAATCATTAGTCTGTGCTAAATTTCGTGCAAATCGAAATATATATAAGGACCGTTTACATCAAATCGGACGAAAATGTATATGGGAGCTATATCTAAATCTGAACAGATTTTTCCCAATTTCAATAGGTTTCGTCCTTGGGCCGAATAAGTGACCTATGCCAAATTTCATCCAATTCGGGTAATAATTGCGACCTATACTTTGTTTACAATTTAACGTGGACAGACAGACGGACGTATGGACGGACATGCATAAATCGATTCTATGCATATTCTAAAAATGAACCATGTGTCTATCTCGTTTCCTTTTGCCTGTTACAAACATATGCACAAAGACATAATACCCTGTACCACAGTGTATCCTCTGCTATCTATAATTTCACCTGCTTTGGTCATGATTTTTCTGAATAATAGTAGGTAAAATAGTATACCATAATAGTATAGTATATAAACGAAAAACTTATTATTAAAACATTCTGATTGCAGGCCGAGGCATAAAAGTTAAGTTCAGCGAAAACAAAAAACAGAAAAAATTTCTCATTTACGCTATACACGGCTTGTTCAATTGTCTCTAATTGGCACCACCCGCGGAAAACCTAACGCAATACATCCGGCCTGCAACGTTATTTATGTGCGATTGTGTGTGTGTGTGCAAGTTTGGGTTGCAGTTAATGCGCGTTGCAAGTTTACGGAACCGAAAATGCGTGAGAGTTGAATGTGCTGTGTGTGTGCAATAAAACTAGCGTCACATTCATTGCTTGTCGGCAGGCAATGTGCAATAATTTCGATGCAGCAGCCAACCAGCCAGCCATCACCCTGCCAGCAGCAGAGCCCAAACAAAAATCAGGGCTGTGATTGTCTGCTGGCGGCATCAGTGTGGTGTTATTTTGTTTTTGTGGGGTAATGTAAAATCCGACAATTGCTGTGTCTTTAGGTGCCATGCCCAAATGACAGCAAAATAAATAATGTAATGTGGAAGAAGAGGGAACAACAACACCACACACAACAACAAAACAGCACACATCCGATGTTTGCAACTTACACTTACGCTTATGCTCCTCTGATCGGTCGCTTGTAATGTTATTTATGGCAATTTAATTGGGCGACACCACCAGCGCGCTTAAAACAACCACTGCTGCCGCTGTTGCTATTCAGCCGACAGACGGGCAATGATTACTGAGTGAGGGCGCGGATCTATGCTCAGACGGACAGTCAGAGTTACGTTGGAAGTATTATTCTCATTATCATCATGCGAATGGTATGATGATGGTACGTCCGTACACACCCTGTGGAGCAGCGCAAAATCACTTGCTGTTCTTCATTCTTTGTTGTTGCTGTTGTTTGGCATGGCAAGGCAAGGGCGCGAGTGTGCGCACCTTGGTTTCGGTTATGTAGTATTCGCACCCATCAAACATACAAGCTTTGTATGTTTGTTTGTTCGTTGTTGGTTCATTTTGTTGTATGTCAGTTGTCAGGGTGTACGACATGTTGATGCCATTGTGACGGCGTGCAAACATTCATCAAAACACACACAACACCACCAGCAACAGGGTAACACCTAAGACGAGCATTTACACCTTCTACTGCACATACACACAAGCGTACATACGTACGTAGTTTGCAACGATGAGAATGCCGGTAGAATTGAAATGTTTTTGTATAGCGATTTTTATATGGCAATTATTCGTGACTCAGTTCATTCGTTCATCCCTACTGGACACAGTGAATTGTTTCCGGAACAAAATAAGGCACAAAATAAAGATGTCAGACACAGAAAGTTCGCTTAACTATAACTGAAGAACATATAAAAACATATGAGGATCTGTCAAAGGTCACAACTAAATGTCCTTTCAGGAAATATTACCCTCAATCCATCGATACTTTTGTAACCGCTCTATGAGGACAATACAAAACATTGTAATTTTTTCCGAGAGGATTTCGACTTATTCAAACCTTCAATACTAAAGATTATTAGCTTTTGCAAGCCTTATCAAATTATGAACTCAGGTTTTATAGACTACCTTTCTTTCGGGGCACTTGGAAATATTCATCGGAGACCTACGAGACAATGGCGCCCAATTAGGCAACAAATTGTGCAGATTATTAAACATTTACAATTTAAAACGTTCTTACAAATTTTAATGAAAGTATACTTATGGCAATGGCGTCCAATCAATTTTATTTACAATTGTGCTATGAAGTTGGATCTCGTTCTGAATACATGCATGATTTGAAGTCCTCTCAGACCTTCACCACCGAAACAAAGCTTTATCAAAATATGGACATCCCTTCGCAGCATTTGGAAATATTCATCGGAGACCCTATTAAGCAACGTATTATGAAGATATTAAAACATTATCTGTTTAAAACCTTCTTACAACTTTTCATGGAGTATACGATCTCATTTTATGTCAATACGCACAAAATACACCAATTGTGCTATTTGTTATTTTTTCACGTTCTACTGATTTTCAGCACTTGAAAGTATATATATAGCTATAATTATTCTCCCATTCCCGTACTTCGTTCAGTAGCCGTGAAAGTATATATATGATAATGGTACCCAATCAATTGTTCTGCAACTGTGCTTAGAAATCTGGTCTCATTTTGGGTACTTGTTAAATATGACTATTCTCTCATTTATACATTAACTCTTCGTTCAGTAGTCAGTAGCCAGTATCCATTAAAGTATAGACATGACAATGGCGCACAACCGTATTTTTACAATATACCCACAATTGTTATCAAAGGAGACCCCACATTAGGATACCACCCCATTTTTTTTTTTTTTTTTTTTTGAAGATTTAGCCACACTTTCCAAAGACATATTTTCGGATTCTCAGAAGTAAACAAATATTTTTAAAACTGGTCTAAGTTTCGAATAGTCCATTCAAAGTGACTATAATTTGTCTTTTCGAGACTTCGAAAGCTAAACAAATTATTAAATCCCCGATCTTTCTTGCGCCTTCATCACAAAGGATAAATATTCTAAAACATGTTAACAACATATGAAGCGAATTAGGTATCCAATTTCATTCAAACTGTACACATCGAAAAATTTTACCAATATAGGAGCATGGATCCATTTTTATAATAATCCAATGCTAATGATATTGATATATTCTCATTTAATGTTCTGCTTCAAACACATTTTCAACATTTTCATTTACTTCCCCCATTCAAAAATTTCATTTCGAAACACGGTGCAAATAGATGGGGTTGTAGAACATTACATTTTTGTGTATTGTGGCATGGCATGGGCAACATCCAAAACAACACGCTCTCAAGTAGAGGCAAAAGAAGAACAAAACCTTAAGACAATGTAGAATGACAATTTGAAAGTAACAAGATTTGTAAATGCTCAATACATTAAATGGTAAGTAAAAGCTGGAGTCATCTTTGTGATCTTGGGCCACCTACAAAAAAAAAAATTCATACATATTTTCGAAACTAGTGACGTCAGTTCATTTAAAATGGGGTTTATCAATACATAATTTTTAGTTGAAATTTACCTTTAGTAAAGACAATTTTCTTCATACGCAGGAAACTTTGCAGGATACTCTGCAATATTTATTTAAGACAGAATCTATGAGAAGTATGCCTCATAGATTCCAATAAATTTATTATCTTTATGAAATGTAATTAGGGTTAAATTAATTTTTTTTCTCTCCGTTACATCTGCTGCCCTATTTGTAGTACAGTTCACTGGACGTTCAGCTCGTCCATTAATACTCAGCAACGCTTCATTTCGTCTATAGAGTCTCTCTGGCACATTAGACTCAGTAGAGTTTTACTTCGTCACTATGGACGAGCTGAAGTTGCCCTTCATATATTTTGACACACTGGCTATTTGGCTCTTCTCTTTGTAGACTCAGTGGACCTTGAGTTCGTCATTATAGACTCGTTAAACCTTAGCCCTTCTATTTCGACTCACTGGCCTATCATCTCTTCTATAGAAATTTGCAGACCCTTCATTTCAATATTTTATTAGATAATAGATCTCTTTTAAAAAATCGTACATAATTCAGTTTTTTGCAATCCAGACCTTATTTTTGCAATGTTGATATTCCGCAAGAAATTTTCTGTTTGGGAAAGTCCACATAATTTTCTCTAATAAAAACGTAAATCTAAGTACCGCATAAAGCAAAACATATTCTTTTAATGCAACACACGATAGTCATATGTCTGTGCGTCTAAATCAATGTCAATGTCTGTGTCGTTCAATTATGAGCTTCAGGTCCTTTCAATATTAGAAATGGAGACTACTGACTGGACTGGGCTGACCATATGAAACCCTACGAAACTACCACAGAACTTTATATTTCTGTAGAGCTAAATCTCACGCCTGGGCAAAATTTCGCGAAACTTTCATTCTATAGGGTGGTAATGGTGGAATTAAAAAATTTTAATATGTAGATCCCTTAAAACAAATTTAGCAAAGGGTGATTTTTTAGAGATATGTGGACCCTTTTCAAGGTACAACACATAAAATTTAGAAAAATGCATGAAAGCTTTATTGGAATCACGCATTGCTAGATCGATTTAGATGATTTAGCGATTCTCATTTTTTACAATAGGCTCCAAGAGATTTTAATGCCTGCCATTATTCGTCATAATTCACGTTTGCTGCAATATGACACATTTGCTGGCATTAATACAAAGAAAATGATTTTGCAGAAAATGCGTTCTAATTTTTCACTTCATTTTGAAATTAATGTTGATCAAGGTTTCATATTTTTATGGGATATCTCGAAATATTGCATTGATACATATTCAACCATGGACCTATTTTCCTTAGGGAACCGAAAACTTTTATATTAGTATTTATTTTTAAATACGAATTTATTTAAAACAAGCTGTTGGAACACCATAGCCCTATGACCATGTTTTCATCTATGGTCTAAATTTTTAACCGTGTAATAATTTTTCCCTATTCTGTATTCTCCAAAATTAAGTTTCCTGTCACACATTTTATCATTTGATTGTGTTGCTGAATGTCCCTTTTTACCATTGCAAAGTAATTTTAATTTCCAAAGCTGACCAAAAACGGTAACCCTTTCAGTGTTTTTGTCGAATATATTCGACATTTAAAATTACTCTCTTTCTTTGCGATTTTTCGGTTATCCTATGTACCGTTACAATTGATGTTTTTGTTTTTGCTGAAAGACAGACAAAACTGTCCGAGGGTTAAAATAAAAATTGCTTTTTTTCTAATCTCAGTGATGATTTTATATACAAAATTTTAGATTTTTATTCCGACAAAAAATTTTTTGACACTGAAAGGGTTAATTCGACTTGAAAAAAAAAAAATATATATATATATATATATATAATGTCACCGGCACTCCTGGCAAACGATCCATATCCTTCTCAGGGGCTAAACCCTATGTTTGATTGGATATTCATTATTACAAAATGCACCATATTCAATTCCAATTAGAGAACAGATTGTCACATACCACTTCGATTCCACTAAACACGTTTCAACGCCTAAAAGTGTAAAATACCAAAAAATGCGCCAACAATGTTTTACCATTATACACCACGTTTTATATTTGTTGTATTTGTTTTAACTTAACATTCATTGTTTCTACTTTACATTTTACACATTTATTTTTGTTGTTGTTATTTTTTTATTTCATATAAAAAGGAGAATGGTTATGCACCTTGGTGCATTCAGCCATCATTCATTCCTAATGCTTTGTCTTGTCATCTTTTGTTTATTCAGCGCGGTAAGGCATTTAACTGAATGCGCATGCGCGCGCATCCGTACATTCAAACACACACATACACACACGTACAATTCTGTTGCTCTTCACTATGACAGATAATCACCAATTAACGTGTTTACGTTTCTTATATTATTTTTTCTCTTCCTTATCATTATTATTGGTGTTGTTGTTGTTTTTGGTTTTTCTTGTGGTTGCTGGAACAGCAACAAAAACATATACATCATTTTCAAGTGAATTCACACAATTTAAACACGCAACACTTAACACACACACCGCAAGCCAAAAGGCGCAACGTAACGTAACAACAGCACACAAGCCAAAAAGGTAGCAACAGCAGCAAGCAGAACGCAATGCAACACTTGTTGCCATCAGGCCTAGACAAAAGTTGCAACCAACAATAAAACAAACAGACAAACAAAACAAAAAACACTTCAACTCACATCACTCGAGAAATCAGTTGGTCGGGTCGGTCGGTGGCACAACAAATCAATGTTATAAGTCATCGGTTGTTTGTTTTTCTTTATCTGGGATTTTTTGTCGCTTTTTTTGCTTTTTTCTTGAGATTTTCTTTCTTTAAGTTTTGTGATTTGTAACTGCAACACACACACACTCACGAGACAATTGTTGACGAAAACAAAAAAACCAAAACAAAATGTTTAGTTAAGGCACTCGTTTCTGGACAAATTAATACAATAAGAAGGTTGGCTGACTAACAAAAAGACAGGCGTCTTGCATCAACGATTTCGAGGTCTTCTTTGTTGTTATTTTATTTTTTCTTACATTCGTAATTTATGCAAAAGAAGCCTCAGGCTTCAGGTTCACGCATACACAATGTCACTCACTATACGCGCATGCGCCGACGCCGCATTCAACCGGCAATGGCAAAATAAACAAACAAGCAAACGTAAACAACAAGCGGCGCCCAAACACACACGCAGAACGGAAACAATGCAAAACACATAAAAAAGCGGCAACACGGAAGGAAGACCACCGTTCGCACAGACACTCGCACACCCGGTCAGCACACACAGAATTACGATATTTACGCGATTGTCTCCCAATGAATGGATCAGAACGTAATCAGACAGCGTACGGACAGAATTAAAACACAACAAAAATAAACAACAGACACACAATAGAAAACAAAAGTTTTATTTTTTTTATACAAAACGAAGCTAGATCATAACAAACGAATTTTGTTTTAACCGCTTACACGTTTTGCCGCATCACGCGACAGCTTGATACTGGGCTCGGGCAAGTGTCTATTATTCGTTTACCCGCGCATACAAAACACCGAAGAACAAAACACCATAGCACATGCACACACTCACTGGTAGTGATATACACTCGTAACTGAACAACAACAACAGCAACCAGCATTGACAACAACAACAACACCACCACCACCCAACCAACCTACCATCGATCCATTTATCCCAAGCTAGCCAACCAGTCAGCCCGCCATCCAGCCAGCCGGTAACAGAAAATCCACCAACAATAACAACAACAATTCAATAACAGTTCATTAAAACAGCTGTTAAAATTCAACTCTTTAACTCCCCACTCAGTGTGTAGCCAAAATGTATCGGTGTGTGTATGGCTGTGTGAGTGAGAGTAACCGATTTGAGAGGGAGCATGGGCTCCAACAAACAACAAATGTTTCGTTTGAACACTTAAGTGTGGCTAAGTTGGCGTTTTTATACCCTATGTTACTAGATGGAGAGTAAAACCCCTTAAAAATTCGGCCGAGTTTGAATTCATTGAATTGTGTTTAGATCATTATATAGATTTTAAGATGTTTGATATAGAAATTTATAACATGCTTCATCAGATGATGATTAGTTTAAAATGTGTATATTTTATTCTATTACTACCGGGTCAGGCAATCGTTATCTTGCACAGCAATATTGTTGATGTATAATTCACACAACGATAACCAAATATAATGTTAGGCTTTCCTACCCTCCACGATTTGAGATATTGCTCTGAAATTTTCACATACATTGCTACTACTCCTATGATATTAGGGTAGCCCCCATATAACGGTAGCTCGCAATATGAGAAATGTTTACAATTTTTTCAACAGAATTAGTTGTTATTGAGCAGAAAGTGTCCTCACCAAATATTATCAATATTGGCACATGTTTCGTGGTACCGCCCATATAATGGTAGCTCTATACATTCCGTATATTGAAGATCTTATCGGGGATACTTATTGAGCAGGAAATTTCTCTACTTAAAAATATCAATATTGGCCGAAGTTACCCGGATAACCCCTTAGTATTCGGTATTTGGTTGTTATTTTATATTTTGGTTGATCATTAAGTAGAAAATTATCCTAAAACAATCAGCTGTAATTGGTTGTTTGGTAGCACGAATCCTACTAAAAATTTTCAATATTGGTCCACTCTTCTCTATTTTGTTGGGCCAGTTTTAACCAAATTGGCTGTAATTTTATATTTTAGATGATCAGTGAATATAAAATCACCTTACAAAGAATTGTTAATACTAGTCCAAGTTTCCCGGTAGCACCCATATAATGATATCCCCTATAATTTCTCATGTGGTGTAAAATCTTCCTACCAAAAATTAATATATCTCCATTTCCAATGTAGAACTAAAATATCTCCTTCCGGGATAATGACGGATTCCTGTGAATAAAAAACATCAGAAATTTACACTATAGCACTATAGCATTTTAAAAATACGTCATAATACTTTCCCGTTCAATTTTCGGTAGGTTGAAGTTCTTACCCCGTTTTCCAACCTGAGTGTTATCGGTAGTTGGCATGTTCAATACGAATAGGTACCATCGGACAGAGGTTTTGGTATAACCTTCAAATTAGATATAATGTCTTGGTTATTTTTTTAATATTGCTGGTTTGTTGTTAGTTGTTCTCTTTCCAGCTGAGCCTAATAATAGATTTTTGCAAAGAAAATATCTCGTGTTTTAGTTTTCTCTGTGATACTCATTTTTGGTATCGGATGTATGCGAGGTGTTCTGTTTATAAGTTCAAAGATATTGATTTGATATTTCCCATGGCATATCAACATTTCAGGTACTTTAAGAACAACATGTGCCTATTATTATTATTATTATTATTTTCAAACAAATTAATCTAGGGCATGGATCTTAGAATCCGAATACCCTGAATGGACACGAACTCGCTTCAGAATGTCTTCTGATTTTCCATCCATGCATTAGTCCCAAAATGTGCGTGCATTCTATGGATCGTGTGTACATTCAATGATATACTTCTAAATTATTTTTTGTATTCTCCCAAAAAAAATTTTCAATACAATGTCAAACCAATTGAAAAAAATAAATATTTTGAAAAATTTCAATAATTGATAAATGTAGGCTCAAAGGAATGATACACTATCAAATTTCGGCCAAAATATCCGATTTTTTTCTCCCTTTTAAACCTTCCCCAGACCTCCATAAACATTTCAAGACTAAGATTAAATGAATCCGTTCAGCCGCTTTAGACTTTTACCGAAACTAACGAACATAGATAGATAGATTGAAATAGGACTTTTAAATATTACACCAACTGTAATATCGAAGATGTCTGGTATTAAAACAGAATATGTCGTTCCTAATTATGAAATAGTGTATTAAATTTCACTCCGTGAGCTACACGTTGTCATATTCACGGGAAGTTTTGTATATTCTTGATCAGAATATAATTTTATGTCGATTTAGCAATGTGCGCCTTTGGAGATCAGTATAGAGCTATAAATATATAAGATTGAGGTAAGAATTTTTGCATAGACATTACTAGTCCTCCTTTGGTGCCAAAGATGTGACATATATGATTCCTATATAATGATACCTCCTACGAAATTTTCGTTATTTTGGGAAGTTCCCACCAAAAAGTATTTACCAACGCTTCAGGATAGATCTCATAATGGTTCCGTCAGTACCTGGTATTTTGGACACGTTTTTCATTCCTTACTTCGCTTATTCAATCCTTATATAAATTTCATGTTGACCAGACAATCATAGCCTGGGCCTGTCACATGCTAAGCAATAGATGAATAAAGTGTACCCTACGAGGCATAAGTATCTGCGCCAAAGTAGAGCAAGGGACACCGCAGGGAAATTTCTTATCACCATTCAATTGTGTTACCTTAACTGAGGAGGGATTTGAGCCCCTCTCTTATGCAGACAACGTTATAATACTTCTGAGGGGAAAGAATCCTAACATGTTACGTAGGAATGCTAAAACGGTGTAAAACATCACCTTAAATTTGGTAAGGCCGAGGGGCCTTAACGTAAATGCGGACAAGGCGGGGATATGTTTTTTTTTTCACAATAAAGACTAAAACGGGACAGTAAACCTAAGCTTATAAAATAAAGTTAAATATCATAGAGTTAACCACATACGGCAACGGTCGACAAAGCCCACAGATGTTGGTTCTTCTGCAGAAGAGCCGTATGCTCTAAATGGGGCTTCAATCCAATGATGGTACACTGGATCTATAATAGACCAATTCTAACATAAGCTATGAGCCGTCACAGCTATGAACTAGCGAATCATGGCTTGTGTCAACAGCATCACACAAAAGCTACATGTATTCATAAACAGATGCCCAACACTATAAATAACGCTGATCTGCGAAACCAAACGAACCAGAAATCCATACAAAAGGGATGGTTTGGCTACGCCTTAAAATAAAAAACCATAGCATAACCAGAATGAAATACTGAAGGATCTCGAAATCGAGGTCGACCAAGAAACACATGGAAACGAATAATGTCATCAACCGAATACGCAATAACCATACATGGTAAGGTCGAAAAACCGCAACAAACCGTATAAGATAGCGATGATTTGTGGAAGCCCTAGGCTCCCAATAGTTGTAACAGGAAAAAAATATCGAATAGGATATATTTTTAAAATACAGTAAAAAAATATTTTAATGAGAGTAAAACATATCTTCGCAGAACTTTTTCAACACATATAATACCAAATTTTATGGTTCTGCACTAATTTAAATATTTTGATGGACAAAGTGTCTATAGATTGGTGTATAGTTTTTTTCTCAGAAGTTAAAAACCCGCCGTGTACACAATTTACCGTCCAGCGGTATTTTCTATTCCCACATGATGGAGAATATAAACAAATCTACCCGGAAGTTTTTATTTTTCCTAACGGATTTAACTTTCATGTTGGTCTAATTGCGATTTAAATATCATCCGAAGCATATTGATGTAATAATATTCTACAATTGCCTTCGTTATCCTTTTATTAAATCACTCCATTAACACTAACTCCTATCAATGCGCTGTTAACAATATAACATTTCCACAACATCAAAAAAGAAATGTTAACAGTATTCCCGTCACTCAAAACCCAACACAAGAGCAGTGTGTATATTCACCACTAACCAGCAACACTGGTCTGGACTCCCACCACTTGCATCAAGTGGCCACTAGAACGGTGGAGCTCGTCGCTCGTCTGTTGTTTATGTTTGGGTGCGAACTGGCCAGCTCGTTTCTGCTGTGGCTGTTCGTGAAATCTGTCGTGGTGGTAGTTGTTGTTGTTGGTGCTGTTAAATTAACTGTAAATGCTCATCGTTCGTCGTGTATGTCGTGTTTCATGTTGGGTTGCGTGGTTTTTTACCGTTTTATTGAAAGGTGGAGCTATGGCACAACAATAACAACAACAATGAAACAGCCAAACACCCAACGTCAAACGTGTTGGCGTGTTGTTGGCCGCTTTTTTCATTTCGTCTTTTTTGTTGTATTGGTATTTGTAAGCGCCAGCATTGGTGCTATTATTAATAATGTATGTCCATTGTTTGGTTGGCGCGGCTCTTTGTAGAGTCAATCGTCGTCGTTGTGGTTTCAGCCCAACAAAGTATGAATGCTTGTCGACGACCAATGTCGGTCGGTGTCGGTTGACGACCAAATACAGTTGGCGTTGTTATTTCTCACAATTTGCACACAAGTGTAATTTTTTTGGTTTCATTACTCACAATTGTTGTTGTTGGTGGTGGTGGAGATTTGTGTTGTTGTTTGATTGCCGTGTATTGGTTGGGCGTTTGGGTGTGTGTAATTGCTTGGAGTGGTTGGGGTGTGCTGTGAAATGCAAAATAAAATGGAATTAAAATGTATCGTATTGGGATTGAAATGTTTTTGAGTTATTCATTCGACGACTTGTGTGAAGGTGGAGCAAATGGACAATATAATTGTATTCATCACAATATGTGTGGATGTGTGTGCGTGTGTTGGTGTTAGCGTTTGCGTTAGAATGCTTGGCCAATCGATCATGTTAACACAGTTGCTAACATTGACGTTTGTAGTTTTAATTGGCATTTGAAAGTGAATTCATGTTCTGGCAATAACCAGTAGAAACCTAACAAATATTGTGGCCTTAGTTAATAAATCGTTCTATGAATAAAATTATAAAATGGTTAGAGTAGAATGTAAATTATTC
This sequence comes from Musca vetustissima, assembly GCF_032173495.1. NCBI lineage: Eukaryota > Metazoa > Arthropoda > Insecta > Diptera > Muscidae > Musca > Musca vetustissima. The sequence goes on from NW_026887333.1 coordinate 116,577, forward strand.
TAACATTATTTTAATTGTTGATGTATGCATGTGATCTGAACAAGTTTTTGGAATAAACAACAGGTATGACATGACTTTAGTGGAGGTGGACAATCAGGTGTGGGTAGCATCAATATTTATCATTATTATTATTGAAATTTTTATTTAAAAAAATGAAATTACTTATGAATACATATTTCTCCCCTCCAAAGCCTTAGAAATAAAATAGAATGCTTTCTAATTTATTTATCAAAAATTTTACTGATTACTTAAAGGTTCAGATAGGCATTCCTGTTGAAAACACACAAAAGCGATCGATGTATAATTACTGGTGGACA